>NC_137657.1:30121544-30134375 GCF_963422515.1 Blennius ocellaris | reverse complement strand
TAGTCATCATGCAGTGCTTTCTTTAGTGTGTGTGTGTGTGTGTGTGTGTGTGTGTGTGTGTGTGTGTGTGTGTGTGTGTGTGTGTGTGTGTGTGTGTGTGTGTGTGTGTGTGTGTGTGTGTGTGTGTGTGTGTGTGTGTGTGTGTGTGTGTGTGTGCAGTAATCATTTGTCTTGCTCTCCGGCTCTCATCTCTCAGCGTGTGGATGCAGGCTGTCACTATGCTGTGGTTCAGGGGATTTAACCCTCCGCTCTGTCTCACAGGAAACGTAACGGTGGGAAAGCAATGGCTGCCAAGCATTCTGCAAATAAACCGGATTTCCATTTCACATGAGCTCCCTCTTGCCATCAGTTTACTCCCTCTCTCTCCCCTCTCTCTCTCCCCCTCTTTCTCTCTGTCACTGTCTCAGGATGGGGGGAGTCAGTGAAGGAGATGATGTGTTGGCTCGATGGAGTGACGGACTGCTGTACCTGGGCAATGTGAAGAGAGTAAGAGTGTATGTGTGTGTGTGTGTGTGTGTGTGTGTGTGTGTGTGCGTGCGTGTGTGTGTGTGTGTGTGTGTGTGTGTGTGTGTGTGTGTGTGCGTGCGTGCGTGCGTGCGTGTGTGCGTGCGTGTGTGTGTGTGTGTGTGTGTGCGTGCGTGCGTGCGTGCGTGCGTGCGTGCGTGCGTGCGTGCGTGCGTGTGTGTGTGTGTGTGTGTGTGTGTGTGTGTGTGCATTTGAAAATACTTCCAAGTTCTACCCATGGTGAAACTCAACTGTCTCTCTCGTTGCCCCCCCCCCCCCCCCCCCCCAGGTGGACGGGGTGAAGCAGTGCTGTCTGGTGAGGTTCGAGGACAACTCTGAGTTCTGGGTGTTGAGGAAAGACATTCACTCATGTAAGACAAGTCGTCTGCTCCTTCTGGTTCAGTGGGGGGGGGGGGGGGGGGGGGGGGGCACTGTCGGGGGGTAAGAAGGCTCTGGGGGGACAGGAAGACACTGGGAAGTGAAGTTCAATGACCATTATTGATTATTACTCTGTATTTTCTATAAACAGTAGAAGCAGTAGATTCACTGGAGCCCAACAAGTTCTCCAGAAGACATCTAGAAGACATCTATACATCCAGAAGACGTCTCTATACATCCAGAAGATGTCTCTATACATCTAGAAGACATCTATACATCCAGAAGACGTCTCTATACATCCAGAAGATGTCTCTATACATCTAGAAGACATCTATACATCTAGAAGACATCTATACATCCAGAAGACGTCTCTATACATCCAGAAGACGTCCCTATACATCCAGAAGACGTCTCTATACATCCAGAAGACGTCTCTATACATGCAGAAGACGTCCCTATACATCCAGAAGACGTCTCTATACATCCAGAAGACGTCTCTATACATCCAGAAGACGTCTCTATACATCCAGAAGACACCTATATACATCTAGACGATGTCCCTATACATCCAGAAGACGTGTCTATACATCCAGAAGACGTCTCTATACATCCAGAAGACACCTATATACATCTAGACGATGTCCCTATACATCCAGAAGATGTCTCTATACATCCAGAAGACGTCTCTATACATCCAGAAGACGTCTCTATACATCCAGAAGACACCTATATACATCTAGACGATGTCCCTATACATCCAGAAGATGTCTCTATACATCCAGAAGACGTCTCTATACATCCAGAAGACGTCTCTATACATCCAGAAGACGTCTCTATACATCCAGAAGACACCTATATACATCTAGACGATGTCTCTATACATCCAGAAGACGTCCCTAGAGGGGCCAAAATGTTTTTCTTTGACATTGTACTTATATCTTGGCTGAACGTAAATGAAAATACTTTTCAAAAGAGTGAGGTCATCACAGACAAACTCACTTTATTTAGCATTACCAGTTAGAATCACATGCATGTTTTTGGAATGTGAGCTTAACTCAGAGTAGTCAGGGTAGTCAGAGTAGTCAGGGTAGTCAGAGTAGTCAGGGTAGTCAGGGTAGTCAGGGTAGTCAGGGTAGTCAGGGTATTCAGAGTATTCAAAGTATTCAGAGTATTCAGAGTAGTCAGGGTATTCAGAGGAGCTCGAGGACCCAGAGGAAACCCAGGCACACCCCCCTGTTGGATCCTGGGGGTTCTGATCCACTGTATCTACAAAAGCTTCATCCCGGCTCCCAAGGTAGAAAGACTCTTTCATGGCCTGCAGAGCCTGAGGAGGCGGGGCCTGAGGAGGCGGGGCCTGAGGAGGCGGGGCCTGTTACTGCTCGACTCGTCTGTCCCACATTGAAAGAAAGAAACAAAATGGACTGATTCTCATGCTGATTTTGATTTAATTCTAATTTTCTGGTTGATGTTCAACATTGAACATTCAAATTAAAAATGTAAAGATAAATCAAAAAAGAATTAGATGAGATAAGAGAAGGACGTTTATAGTTCATTGTGTTCTGATGACGATGTTGTATTGTTCACTGAAATGTAAAAGATGATTCACACCCCCAACCCTAACCTCTCTCTCTCTCTCTCTCTCTCTGTCCTCTCTCTCTCTCTCTCTCTGTCTCTGTCTCTCTCTCTCTCTCTCTCTCTCTCTCTCTCTCTCTGTCTATCCCTCTCTCTGTCTATCCCTCTCTCTCTCTCTCTCTCTCTCTGTCTCTGTCTCTCTCTCTCTGTCTCTCTCTCTCTCTCTCTCTCTCTGTCTCTCTCTCTCTCTCTCTCTCTCTCTCTCTCTCTCTCTCTCTCTCTCTCTCTCTCTCTCTCTCTCTCTCAGTTGCTGCAGGAGTAGAAGAAGTTTGCAGTATCTGTGACGCTCCTCCTCTGAAAGAGCCGCTGATAAACTGTCTGAAGTGTCGTCATGGTAAGAGACTGTTCTGTCCCCCGGTGGCCGAGGCCCCTGGTGGCCCCCTGGGTGGCCCCTGGTGGCCCCCTGGTGGCCCCCTGGTGGATGCCCCCTGGTGGCCCCCTGGTGGCCCCCTGGTGGCCCCTGGTGGCCCCCTGGTGGCCCCCTGGTGGCCCCTGGTGGCCCCCTGGTGGCCCCCCTGGTGGATGCCCCCTGGTGGCCCCCTGGTGGCCCCTGGTGGCCCCCTGGTGGCCCCCTGGTGGATGCCCCCTGGTGGCCCCTGGTGGCCCCCTGGTGGCCCCCTGGTGGATGCCCCCTGGGATGCCCCTGGTGGCCCCCTGGTGGATGCCCCCTGGTGGCCCCCCTGGTGGGCTTCTGGTGGTCGACGCCCCTCCATGGCCAATGCCCCCCGGTCCCCCCCCCCCCCCTGGAAGGGTGATAAACAGGAAGCCACGTGACCTAAACAGGAAGTGACGCTCTGCCTCCACCCTCCGTTCCAGGATATCATCCTGAGTGCCACACGCCGACCATGGAGCCTGAAGCTGCCGGGGAGTCCTGGGTGTGCCGGCAGTGTGTGTTCGCCGTGGCAACCAAGGTCTGCTGCTTCACAACACACACACACACACACACACACACACACACACACACACACACACACACACACACACACACACACACACACACACACACACACCTTGGTGATGTGTTTCAGAGAGGCGGCGCCCTCAAGCGGGGACGCTTCGCCCGGCTCATGCAGTTCATGAAGCTCCGCCTCCCGTACCAGCTGTCGTCTCTGGACTGGGACCAGCAGCACCTGACCAACCAGCAGCAGTGTTACTGTTACTGCGCCGGCCCCGGAGAGTGAGTGAGGTCACTTCCTGTGGCTCGTCATGTGACACAACCGCCGCCGCCTCCTCCCCTGAACCAGACCCCCCACCCCCACCTCCTCCCCCTGAACCAGACCCCCACCTTCTCCCTCTAGAACCAGACCCCCCACCCCCACCTCCTCCCCCTGAACCAGACCCCCCACCCCCACCTCCTCCCCTGAACCAGACCCCCCACCCCCACCTCCTCCCCCTGAACCAGACCCCCCACCTTCTCCCTCTAGAACCAGACCCCCCACCCCCACCTCCTCCCCTGAACCAGACCCCCACCTTCTCCCTCTAGAACCAGACCCCCCATCCCCACCTCCTCCCCCTGAACCAGACCCCCCACCCCCACCTCCTCCCCCTGAACTAGACCCCCACCTTCTCCCTCTAGAACCAGACCCCCCACCCCCCACCTCCTCCCCTGAGCCAGACCCCCACCTTCTCCCTCTAGAACCAGACCCCCCACCCCCACCTCCTCCCCCTGAACCAGACCCCCCCACCCCCACCTCCTCCCCCTGAACTAGACCCCCACCTTCTCCCTCTAGAACCAGACCCCCCACTACCACCTCCTCCCCCTGAACTAGACCTCCACCTCCTCCCCCTGAACCAGACCCCTCACCCCCCACCTTCTCCTTCTGAACTAGACTCCCCACCCCCACCTTCTCCTCCTGATGTTGTGTCTCCAGACAGATGTTGTGTTTAGACCGATGTTGTCTCCAGACAGGTGTATCTCCAGACAGATGTTGTCTCCAGACAGATGTCTCCAGACTGATGTGTCTCCAGACAGATGTGTCTGCAGACAGATGTTGTCTCCAGACAGGTGTATCTCCAGACAGATGTGTCTCCAGACAGATGTGTCTCCAGACAGATGTGTCTCCAGACAGATGTTGTCTCCAGACAGGTGTATCTCCAGACAGATGTGTCTCCAGACAGATGTGTCTGCAGACAGATGTGTCTCCAGACAGAAGTGGTCTCCAGACAGATGTGTCTCCAGACAGATGTGTCTCCAGACAGAAGTGGTCTCCAGACAGATGTCTCCAGACAGATGTGTCTGCAGACAGATGTGTCTCCAGACAGATGTATCTCCAGACAGATGTGTCTCCAGACAGAAGTGTCTCCAGACAGATGTGTCTGCAGACAGATGTGTCTCCAGACAGATGTGTCTGCAGACAGATGTGTCTCCAGACAGATGTGTCTCCAGACAGATGTTGTCTCCAGACAGGTGTATCTCCAGACAGATGTGTCTCCAGACAGATGTGTCTCCAGACAGATGTGTCTGCAGACAGATGTGTCTCCAGACAGAAGTGGTCTCCAGACAGATGTGTCTCCAGACAGATGTGTCTCCAGACAGAAGTGGTCTCCAGACAGATGTCTCCAGACAGATGTGTCTGCAGACAGAAGTTGTCTCCAGACAGATGTATCTCCAGACAGATGTGTCTCCAGACAGAAGTGTCTCCAGACAGATGTGTCTCCAGACAGAAGTGTCTCCAGACAGATGTTGTCTCCAGACAGGTGTATCTCCAGACAGATGTTGTCTCCAGACAGATGTGTCTGCAGACAGATGTGTCTGCAGACAGATGTTGTCTCCAGACAGGTGTATCTCCAGACAGATGTTGTCTCCAGACAGATGTGTCTGCAGACAGATGTGTCTCCAGACAGATGTGTCTCCAGACAGATGTTGTCTCCAGACAGGTGTATCTCCAGACAGATGTGTCTCCAGACAGATGTGTCTCCAGACAGAAGTGGTCTCCAGACAGATGTGTCTCCAGACAGATGTGTCTGCAGACAGATGTGTCTCCAGACAGATGTGTCTCCAGACAGATGTGTCTGCAGACAGATGTGTCTCCAGACAGGTGTATCTCCAGACAGGTGTATCTCCAGACAGATGTATCTCCAGACAGAAGTGTCTCCAGACAGATGTTGTCTCCAGACAGGTGTATCTCCAGACAGATGTGTCTGCAGACAGATGTGTCTGCAGACAGATGTATCTCCAGACAGATGTGTCTGCAGACAGATGTGTCTCCAGACAGGTGTATCTCCAGACAGATGTATCTCCAGACAGAAGTGTCTCCAGACAGATGTTGTCTCCAGACAGGTGTATCTCCAGACAGATGTGTCTGCAGACAGATGTGTCTGCAGACAGATGTATCTCCAGACAGATGTGTCTCCAGACAGATGTTGTCTCCAGACAGGTGTATCTCCAGACAGATGTGTCTCCAGACAGATGTGTCTCCAGACAGAAGTGGTCTCCAGACAGATGTGTCTCCAGACAGATGTGTCTGCAGACAGAAGTTGTCTCCAGACAGATGTGTCTCCAGACAGATGTGTCTGCAGACAGAAGTTGTCTCCAGACAGATGTGTCTCCAGACAGATTTGTCTGCAGACAGTTGTGTCTCCAGACAGATGTGTCTGCAGACAGATGTTGTCTCCAGACAGGTGTATCTCCAGACAGATGTGTCTGCAGACAGATGTGTCTCCAGACAGATGTGTCTGCAGACAGAAGTTGTCTCCAAACAGATGTGTCTCCAGACAGATGTGTCTGCAGACAGATGTGTCTCCAGACAGAAGTTGTCTCCAGACAGATGTGTCTCCAGACAGATGTGTCTGCAGACAGATGTGTCTCCAGACAGAAGTTGTCTCCAGACAGAAGTTGTCTCCAGACAGATGTGTCTCCAGACAGATGTTGTCTCCAGACAGGTGTATCTCCAGACAGATGTGTCTCCAGACAGATGTGTCTGCAGACAGATGTTGTCTCCAGACAGGTGTATCTCCAGACAGATGTGTCTCCAGACAGATGTGTCTCCAGACAGATGTGTCTGCAGACAGATGTGTCTCCAGACAGATGTGTCTGCAGACAGAAGTTGTCTCCAAACAGATGTGTCTCCAGACAGATGTGTCTGCAGACAGATGTGTCTGCAGACAGAAGTTGTCTCCAAACAGATGTGTCTCCAGACAGATGTGTCTGCAGACAGATGTGTCTCCAGACAGAAGTTGTCTCCAGACAGAAGTTGTCTCCAGACAGATGTGTCTCCAGACAGAAGTGTCTCCAGACAGATGTTGTCTCCAGACAGGTGTATCTCCAGACAGATGTGTCTCCAGACAGATGTGTCTGCAGACAGATGTGTCTGCAGACAGATGTATCTCCAGACAGATGTGTCTCCAGACAGATGTTGTCTCCAGACAGGTGTATCTCCAGACAGATGTGTCTCCAGACAGATGTGTCTCCAGACAGATGTGTCTGCAGACAGATGTGTCTCCAGACAGAAGTTGTCTCCAGACAGAAGTTGTCTCCAGACAGATGTGTCTCCAGACAGATGTGTCTGCAGACAGAAGTTGTCTCCAAACAGATGTGTCTCCAGACAGATGTGTCTGCAGACAGATGTGTCTCCAGACAGATGTGTCTCCAGACAGAAGTTGTCTCCAGACAGATGTGTCTCCAGACAGATGTTGTCTCCAGACAGGTGTATCTCCAGACAGATGTGTCTCCAGACAGATGTGTCTCCAGACAGGTGTATCTCCAGACAGATGTGTCTCCAGACAGATGTGTCTCCAGACAGAAGTTGTCTGCAGACAGATGTGTCTCCAGACAGATGTGTCTCCAGACAGAAGTTGTCTGCAGACAGATGTGTCTCCAGACAGATGTGTCTCCAGACAGAAGTTGTCTGCAGACAGATGTGTCTCCAGACAGATGTGTCTCCAGACAGATGTGTCTCCAGACAGATGTGTCTCCAGACAGAAGTTGTCTCCAGACAGATGTGTCTGCAGACAGATGTGTCTGCAGACAGATGTGTCTCCAGACAGAAGTTGTCTCCAGACAGATGTGTCTCCAGACAGAAGTTGTCTCCAGACAGATGTGTCTCCAGACAGAAGTTGTCTCCAGACAGATGTGTCTCCAGACAGATATGTCTCCAGACAGATGTTGTCTCCAGACAGATGTGTCTCCAGACAGATGTTGTGTCCTGTCCCCTGCAGGTGGAACCTGAAGATGCTGCAGTGTGGAGGCTGTGGTCAGTGGTTCCACGAGGCGTGCACTCAGTGTTTGGCCAAGCCGCTGCTGTACGGAGACAGGTACGTCCTTCCAGTCCCCCCCCTCCCCCCTGGTCGTGCGGGGTGACCCCCGGTTCGAGTCCCAGCCACTGCAGTGTAGAAACTAACCAGCTGTTGGGTTGCCACAACAGTTTGCTCACATTGTGTTTCGTTGTCACACTATGCATTCAAGAAAATGTCCCACTTTTATGGGATTTTCACAGTAAAACACTTTTATGGGATTTTCACAGTAAAACACTTTTATGGGATTTTCACAGTAAAACACTTTTATGGGATTTTCACAGTAAAACACTTTTATGGGATTTTCACAGTAAAACACTTTTATGGGATTTTCACAGTAAAACACTTTTATGGGATTTTCACAGTAAAAGACCTTTATGGGATTTGAACCGTCACCATTATGACCTGATGACTGCACACTCAGTCCTTCTATTTTCACTACATTGGCCGAACCAGGTCGTCCAAGTCCAACCAGGGCAGAGTCCAGTAAAGCAGGTCTTCTATTAGGTCTACATGGACCGGCAGCATTCCAGAGGCTAATGGACCAAGTTCTCCAGGGACTGAGGACAAGTTCTCCAGGGATGAGGACAACTTCTCCAGGGATGAGGACAAGTTCTCCAGGGATGAGGACAACTTCTCCAGGGACTGAGGACAAGTTCTCCAGGGATGAGGACAACTTCTCCAGGGATGAGGACAAGTTCTCCAGGGATGAGGACAAGTTCTCCAGGGACTGAGGACAACTTCTCCAGGGATGAGGACAACTTCTCCAGGGACTGAGGACAACTTCTCCAGGGATGAGGACAACTTCTCCAGGGACTGAGGACAAGTTCTCCAGGGACTGAGGACAAGTTCTCCAGGGATGAGGACAAGTTCTCCAGGGACTGAGGACAAGTTCTCCAGGGATGAGGACAAGTTCTCCAGGGATGAGGACAACTTCTCCAGGGACTGAGGACAAGTTCTCCAGGGATGAGGACAAGTTCTCCAGGGACTGAGGACAACTTCTCCAGGGATGAGGACAACTTCTCCAGGGATGAGGACAACTTCTCCAGGGACTGAGGACAACTTCTCCAGGGATGAGGAGAAGTTCTCCAGGGATGAGGACAAGTTCTCCAGGGACTGAGGACAACTTCTCCAGGGATGAGGAGAAGTTCTCCAGGGACTGAGGACAAGTTCTCCAGGGATGAGGACAAGTTCTCCAGGGATGAGGACAAGTTCCCCAGGGACTGAGGACAACTTCTCCAGGGATGAGGACAAGTTCTCCGGGGACTGAGGACAAGTTCTCCAGGGATGAGGACAACTTCTCCAGGGATGAGGACAACTTCTCCAGGGACTGAGGACAAGTTCTCCAGGGATGAGGACAACTTCTCCAGGGACTGAGGACAAGTTCTCCAGGGATGAGGACAACTTCTCCAGGGATGAGGACAAGTTCTCCAGGGACTGAGGACAAGTTCTCCAGGGATGAGGACAACTTCTCCAGGGATGAGGACAAGTTCTCCAGGGACTGAGGACAAGTTCTCCAGGGATGAGGACAAGTTCTCCAGGGATGAGGAGAAGTTCTCCAGGGATGAGGACTGCAGTGCTGCCTATCGTACCTATGGGTGGTGTGGTGAAGAACATCTGGAGCTCCTGGTCCAGAAGAACATCTGGAGCTCCTGGTCAGGTACTGGTTCAGTCAGGCTGCAGGACTCAGTCACCTTGAAGAACTGCCAGTGGGCCAATCAGGAGACACGCTATATGGGACACCATCTGGGCCAAGGAGACGTCCACCAGTGCTTGAAGTGGGACGCAGTACTGGAGCTTTCCATTTGGACCCTTCAGCGTACCGGGACGTTCTAGTGGGTACTGGAACCGTTGGTGATGTCGCGGGTACTTTCTCACTCTGGAGCTCAAACAATGATGCTAATTGATGGATTGTTAAAGTAAAAACCTGATCAATGAACAGATCAATGAACAGATCAATGAACAGATCAATGAACAGATCAATGAACAGATCAATGAACAGATCAAAGAACAGATCAATGAACAGATCAATGAACAGATCAATGAACAGATCAATGAACAGATCAAAGAACAGCGTTTTCTCTCTGCTGCTTGTTTTCCAGGTTCTACCAGTTCCACTGCTCCGTTTGCACCAAAGGTCCAGAGACCATCCAGAGACTCCCCATGACCTGGTGAGTCCCAGCAGTAATCTGATTACCACAGACTCCCCATGACCTGGTGAGTCCCAGCAGTAATCTGATTACCACAGACTCCCCATGACCTGGTGAGTCTCAGCAGTAATCTGATTACCACAGACTCCCCATGACCTGGTGAGTCCCAGCAGTAATCTGATTACCACAGACTCCCCATGACCTGGTGAGTCTCAGCAGTAATCTGATTACCACAGACTCCCCATGACCTGGTGAGTCCCAGCAGTAATCTGATTACCACAGACTCCCCATGACCTGGTGAGTCCCAGCAGTAATCTGGTTACACGCACAGTAATCTGATTACACAAATAGTGTGCAGGAGAAGCTGACAACAGGCAGACTCTGTTGACATGGTAACTGAGTCACGTGATCAGACTGATGATTCATTTGAGCTGAGAACATCCGTGATCGGCTCAGTGGACCAATCCCAGAATGCTTTGCAGGAACCTGTCATACCAGCGAGTCCAGGAGGTTCTCCTGAAACTCCTTAGATCAAAGGTTCAGATCGTCTCGGCCAGTTCTACTTTTCTCACCTCGTTTTCTCATGTGACTCATTGTGGTGACGTCACCAAACCGGCGCGGGCGCAGGGATCTGACCGCATGGCGAGTCGGTCGCAGCACCGCCTCCCATCTGGGCCCGTCCAATCAGATCAGTGTGTTTCCATGACGACACGTCAGTGAAACAGTGTTCCTCGTGTTTCCATGACGACACGTCAGTGAAATAGTGTTCCTCGTGTTTCCATGACGACACGTCAGTGAAAGTTTTCCTCGTGTTTCTATGACGACACGTCAGTGAAAGTGCTCCTCGTGTTTCCATGACGACACGTCAGTGAAAGTTTTCCTCGTGTTTCCATGGCGACACGTCAGTGAAAGTGTTCCTCGTGTTTCCATGACGACACGTCAGTGAAAGTGTTCCTCGTGTTTCCATGACGACACGCCAGTGAAAGTGTTCCTCGTGTTTCTATGACGACACGTCAGTGAAATAGTGTTCCTCGTGTTTCCATGACGACACGTCAGTGAAATAGTGTTCCTCGTGTTTCCATGACGACACATCAGTGAAAGTTTTCCTCGTGTTTCCATGACGACACGCCAGTGAAAGTGTTCCTTGTGTTTCTATGACGACACGTCAGTGAAAGTGTTCCTCGTGTTTCTATGACGACACGTCAGTGTAAGTGTTCCTCGTGTTTCCATGACAACACGTCAGTGAAATAGTGTTCCTCGTGTTTCCATGACGACACGTCAGTGAAAGTTTTCCTCGTGTTTCTATGACGACACGTCAGTGAAACAGTGTTCCTCGTGTTTCCATGACGACACGTCAGTGAAAGTGTTCCTCGTGTTTCCTGACGACACGTCAGTGAAACAGTGTTCCTCGTGTTTCCATGGCGACACGTCAGTGAAAGTGTTCCTCGTGTTTCCATGACAACACGTCAGTGAAACAGTGTTCCTCGTGTTTCTGACGACACGTCAGTGAAAGTGTTCCTCGTGTTTCCATGACGACACATCAGTGAAACAGTGTTCCTCGTGTTTCCATGACGACACGCCAGTGAAACAGTGTTCGCCGTGTTTCCATGACGACACGTCAGTGAAAGTTTTCCTCGTGTTTCCATGACGACACGCCAGTGAAAGTGTTCCTTGTGTTTCTATGACGACACGTCAGTGAAAGTGTTCCTCGTGTTTCTATGACGACACGTCAGTGTAAGTGTTCCTCGTGTTTCCATGACGACACGTCAGTGAAATAGTGTTCCTCGTGTTTCCATGACGACACGTCAGTGAAAGTTTTCCTCGTGTTTCTATGACGACACGCCAGTGAAAGTGTTCCTCGTGTTTCTATGACGACACGTCAGTGAAACAGTGTTCCTCGTGTTTCCATGACGACACGTCAGTGAAAGTTTTCCTCGTGTTTCCATGACAACACGTCAGTGAAACAGTGTTCCTCGTGTTTCTGACGACACGTCAGTGAAAGTGTTCCTCGTGTTTCCTGACGACACGTCAGTGAAACAGTGTTCCTCGTATTTCCATGACGACACGTCAGTGAAAGTGTTCCTCGTGTTTCCTGACGACACGTCAGTGAAACAGTGTTCCTCGTGTTTCCATGGCGACACGTCAGTGAAAGTGTTCCTCGTGTTTCCATGACAACACGTCAGTGAAACAGTGTTCCTCGTGTTTCTGACGACACGTCAGTGAAAGTGTTCCTCGTGTTTCCATGACGACACATCAGTGAAACAGTGTTCCTCGTGTTTCCATGACGACACGCCAGTGAAACAGTGTTCCTCGTGTTTCCATGACGACACGTCAGTGAAACAGTTTTCCTCATGTTTCCATGACGACACGCCAGTGAAACAGTGTTCCTCGTGTTTCTGACGACACGTCAGTGAAAGTGTTCCTCGTGTTTCCTGACGACACGTCAGTGAAACAGTGTTCCTCGTATTTCCATGACGACACGTCAGTGAAAGTGTTCCTCGTGTTTCCTGACGACACGTCAGTGAAACAGTGTTCCTCGTGTTTCCATGGCGACACGTCAGTGAAAGTGTTCCTCGTGTTTCCATGACAACACGTCAGTGAAACAGTGTTCCTCGTGTTTCTGACGACACGTCAGTGAAAGTGTTCCTCGTGTTTCCATGACGACACATCAGTGAAACAGTGTTCCTCGTGTTTCCATGACGACACGCCAGTGAAACAGTGTTCCTCGTGTTTCCATGACGACACGTCAGTGAAACAGTTTTCCTCATGTTTCCATGACGACACGCCAGTGAAACAGTGTTCGCCGTGTTTCCATGACGACACGACAGTGAAACAGTGTTCGCCGTGTTTCCATGACAACATGCCAGTGAAACAGTGTTCCTCGTGTTTCCATGACGACACGTCAGTGAAAGTGTTCCTCGTGTTTCCATGACGA
>NC_137657.1:30091544-30116544 GCF_963422515.1 Blennius ocellaris | reverse complement strand
CCCACGGTCCCCACAGTCCCCATGGTCCCCACAGTCTCCATGGTCCCCACGATCCCCATAGTCCCCACAGTCTCCACGGTCCCCACAGTCCCCACAGTCCCCATGGTCCCCACAGTCTCCATGGTCTCCACGGTCCCTATAGTCCCCACAGTCCCCATAGTCCCCACAGTCTCCATGGTCCCCACGGTCCCCACAGTCCCATGGTCCCCACAGTCTCCATGGTCCCCACGGTCCCCATGGTCCCCACAGTCCCCACGGTCCCCATGGTCAACCAAGGTCAAAGGTTACAGTTGCTGAAGGTCCAGGCTGCTCTGGTCTCTCCTCCGTCCTCTGTCCTCCATCATTACTGGTTGCTCTGGTCTCCCCTCTGTCCTCCGTCCTCCGTCCTCCATCGCTCACCCTTCCTTCCTCTGATAATTCAACTCTTAACTTGGAAACATACATTCATCATGTTTTACAGCTTTCAGACAAAGAGTGTGAATCTCCAGAGCATTTCTTTGTTCAGCAGTCGCTAACCGTCAGGACCAGTGGGAACTTCTGATGGATGGATGATGGATGGATGATGGATGGATGATGGGTGGATGGACGGATGGGTGGATGGATGATGATGGATGGGTGGATGGATGGATGGATGGATGGATGGATGGATGGATGGATGGATGGATGGGTTATTTAGCTAATTTAGCTTTTTTGCGGGGATTTTCTTTTCTTGAAACTCCTGACATCAGATTTTCTCTTCAACCAGGAGGTTCAAGTCCTGGAGGTTCTGGAGGTCCTTGAGGTACTGGAGGTTCTAGAGGTTCTAGAGGTTCTGTAGGTGCTGGAGGTCCTTGATGTTCTGGAGGTTCTAGAGGTTCTGGAGGTTCTAGAGGTTCTGGAGGTGCTGGAGGTCCTTGAGGTTCTGGGGTTTCTAGAGCTTCTAGAGGTTCTAGAGGTTCTGGAGTTGCTGGAGTTCCTTGAGGTTCTGGGGGTTCTAGAGGTTCTAGAGGTTCTAGAGATTCTGGAGTTGCTGGAGTTCCTTGAGGTTCTGGAGGTTCTAGAGGTTCTGGAGGTGCTAGAGGTCCTTGAGGTTCTGGGGGTTCTAGAGGTTCTGGAGGTTCTGGAGTTTCTGGATGTCCTTGAGGGCCTAGTGGATGTGACCGAGCACACAGGCAGTATTTGGTTGATTTGGCAGATTATAGAGCATCTTCCTCCTCTAACATCCAGATTATAGAGCATCTTCCTCCTCTAACACCAGATTATAGAGTATCTTCCTCCTCTAACACCAGATTATAGAGCATCTCCCTCCTCTAACATCCAGATTATAGAGCATCTTCCCCCTCTAACATCCAGATTATAGAGCATCTTCCCCCTCTAACATCCAGATTATAGAGCATCTTCCTCCTCTAACACCAGATTAGAGAGCATATTCCTCCTCTAATAAGATTATAGAGCATCGTCCTCCTCTAATCCAGATTATAGAGCATCTTCCTCCTCTAACATCCAGATTATAGAGCATCTTCCTCCTCTAACACAGAGTATATAGCATCTTCCTCCTCTAATCAGATTATAGAGCATCTTCCTCCTCTAATCCAGAGTATAGAGCATCTTCCTCCTCTAATCCAGATTATAGAGCATCTTCCTCCTCTAATCCAGAGTATAGAGCATCTTCCTCCTCTAATCCAGATTATAGAGCATCTTCCTCCTCTAACACCAGATTATAGAGCATCTTCCTGATGCTAATGAGCTAGTTAGCTAAGCTAGGGGAGGCTACAAGCAGTTGTTTACCAAGTAACTAATTACTTTTGAGTTACAATAATGAGCAAAGTAACTCCAGCCATCATGAATGAGTAATTCTTGTAATCAGATTAGCGAGAGCTGAGGATCAGGATGGACTTGGTCTCTGGAGGTTTTCACTCTTTGTCTGGTTGCAGTTTGTCAATAACAGATCGACTGACGTCACAATGGAGGACATTTGATTTGTGGCGTTGGACACGATGGACACGTTGGACACGATGGACACGATGGACACGTTGGACACGATGAGACCGACTGACCGTCCTAGATGTAGGAGCCACGCAGGCTTTTGTTTTATAGATTATAGAGTTCTATATTCACAATATATTGCTATGTCTGAATATGTTTGTTGACGCGGTTGCTCAGTGCCTACATGGATGGTTCCCGTGGCGATTGGCTGCTGAGTGGACCAATCAGACGACGGCCAGCCATCCCAGGTTGGAACCAGAACTGTGATCTTCCTCGACATTCCAAAGCAGAACTGTGGTCAGTCACAGGGACTGACGGTCCGTGGCGCCTGCTCAGTGGGAGAACGTCCAGACTGAAGAACAATCATGACGACTCAGCACTTCCTCAACCAGGAAACGGTTCACACACAATGCTGATGTCTTTATTTGGCCCCTGGACAAAAAGTAATCATTTGACTAAATGTTTGGTTTGTGATGCTCTGGCCACAAGGTGTCATTTGGGCAATAACAGAACCGTCCAGCTGTAACATCTGTGTCTTTATTTCCTTCAACCTGTTCCCTTTTCCAATCCTTCTCTTCCTCTTCACACCTTTAATCCGGACCACGAGGTTCTGCTGGAAGTTAAACTTTCAGCTGCTTGGAGCACGTTTTCACGGTAAACTCAAATGAAATTGTTTGATGTTGGTTCCACAGAGTAAATTCTCGTGGAGAAATATGAGTCAATATGTAGAGAAACAGAGTAAAAGAATATCAGTGTAAATATTGTTTTCATTGAACAAACACATTCAAACCCTTTGGATTGTACCATGTAATGCAGCAGGTGGCCACCAGGGGGCAGAAGACAACAAACAAGTGAAATAAATCTCAGTCTCAAACTGATTCATTTCACGCTTTCAAACTGGGAACTTCCCACTTTGATCCCATTCAAAATGTTTAAAGATACTTATATTGGAATTCATGGCTTCTTTAATCGTCAATCAATCAATCAATCAATCAATCAATCAATTATTCAATTATTCAATTAATCAATTAATCAATTAATCAATCAGTCAACCAATCAGTCAACCAATCAATCAGTCAATCAATCAGTCAACCAATCAATCAGTCAATCAATCAGTTAATCAATCAATCAGTCAATCAATCAATCAATCAATTAGTCAATAAATCAGTCAAGCAATCAATCAATCAGTCAATCAATCAATCAATCAAGCAAGCAAGCAAGCAAGCAAGCAATCAATCAATCAATCAATCAATCAATCAATCAATCAGCTCCATATGAAAACAAAAACAGCAAACAGACAACAGTAAATCAATTCCTGCAATGAGAAATCATCTTTACCTGTTTCCTTGTTTAGCCTGTCGATCTGGGAATTTCCCACTTTCCCAAATCTCACAAATATTCACACACATCTGAAATTCAAACTGGAGCCTTTTGTGGGAATATCCTTCATTTCACTAGTTACAACTCTCTCACTGAGGAATGATGAAAAAAACATACAACTGCAACTGGGAATTCCCACTTCACCAAATCACACAAATGTCAGGAGAGCTTGTCCAAGTAGAAATGTCCAGTTGGAGTTTTCCCACTTGGAAGTGAGAAAAATGGTCTGAATGTCATTAAACCGGCAACCTTTCATTTTCCCAAATGTTTTAATGTCCATCTCAATACAAACTGGGAACTTTTAATTGGACAAACCTCATGAAACCTCATGATGCTCCACACCTGGAAAGTGGATTGGACTGTTTTCTATGCAAAATTGGAAACGTTCCCACTTCTGACTGGGAAAAATGTGTCTCTAGTGGGAAAACTGTTCAGATGTTTGTCGTCAGATAAAAAAAGAAACACCTTCACCTTTAATTTCTCTCATGAAGTGTTTCAGCCTGAAAAAGCACATGAAGGACAAGGAACTGGTGAAGGAGTGAATACTAAACAAATAAATACAGAATAAAGAAATAGATCATCCATGGGATCTACGGTGATCTAAATCTAATGGATCTACTGGTTCTACTGGTTCTACTGGTTCTGCTGGTTCTACTGGTTCTATTAGTTCTGGAATCAACAACCCTCAGACGCCATTGGAGGCGGAGGACTGGAGCTCTTAGCCAGAACTCTGATGTCATTCATGAAGAGAAAAGAAGGGTCATCCAGACCAGGTAGAAAATGCATCTCCGGCCAGCACTCCGGCCCGCGGTCCGGCCCGAGGTCCGGCCAGCACTCCGGCCAGCACTCCGGCCCGCGGTCTGGCCCGCGGTCCGGCCCGTGCTCCGGCCAGCACTCCGGCCCGCGGTCTGGCCCGCGGTCTGGCCCGCGGTCTGGCCCGTGCTCCGGCCAGCGCTCCGGCCAGCGCTCCGGCCCGCGGTCTGGCCCGTGCTCCGGCCAGCGCTCCGGCCAGCACTCCGGCCCGCGGTCTGGCCCGCGGTCTGGCCCGTGCTCCGGCCAGCGCTCCGGCCAGCGCTCCGGCCAGCGCTCCGGCCAGCACTCCGGCCAGGTATCTCTTTCTCTCAGGCTCTCCTCGGCCTCAGTGGCCAGTTCAGCTCCTCGCTCCTCCTTCCACAGCCTCTTGTGCTCCTCCTTCAGTTCAGCGTATGTGCGGCTGAAGGTGTGGAAGATGGACGTGGAGGGGAAGGACAGCAGGAGGATCCCCGACACGATGACGACCAGCGCCACCAGCTGGCCCGGGACGCTGCGTGGCACCATGTCGCCGTAGCCCACGGTGGTGACGGAGATGATGGACCACCAGTAGGATGCGGGGATGCTGCCGAAGCTGAGGCGGGGGCAGCGGGCGGCGTCGGGGGCCAGCTCGCTCTCGGCCAGATGGACCAGCGGGGAAAAGAGCGTGACGGCGACGCACACGAAGAGCAGCAGCAGACCGAAGTCCTTCAGGCTCCGCTGGATGGTGAGGCCCAGAGTCTGCAGACCCATGGAGTGGCGAGCCAGCCTCATCACGTAGAGGATTCGCAGGGCTCTCATCACACGCAGGATCAGACCCAGTTTATCCAAAGTGCTCCTTCCCGCTCCGGCCACGATGTCGTGCACCGACTGGTCCTGGACCTCCAGGAGCAGCGACACGTAGTAGGGCAGGATGGCCACCGCATCGATGATGTTGAGGGAACTACAAACGAACTCCAGCTTGTTCTGGGCGTGAAAAAATCGCACCAGGAATTCAAAGGTGAACCAGGCCACACAAACTGACTCCACTATAAACATGTTCCGGCATTTTTGGGAGCATTCGCCCTACGGATGGAAGAACAGGCTCGTTAGGGTTTACACCTGTGGATGTTTGCTTACAGATGCAAAGTACCAAAACAATCAATTGTCTATAAGAGTTCATTGAGTTTCCTGAAAGATTTGATGGTGTCACTATTCAGTACAAATGTAATCACATTATGCTGATGACACACAACGTTATATCATTGCCTGGTTCGACCAGCTCATTTTGTTAACTGAACCTATTTGCAATGAAGAAAAGGCCAAACAATTACTTGCTCATGAACAACCAAAGCTCCAGTAATCAGACCAAAATAACGACACATTCAAGTCTTCAGTCGTGGTTCTGGGGGAAAGGTTCAGAAGGTCTGATGAAGCCTGCAATGTGCAAAAGTATTTGTATATATGTTGTGGTATCTAGTCGTAGTACATATTGTGAGGATTCAAGAAAAGTAGAGGATGGTCATTAATTCCTGTCGTCTCCATAGAAAAAGGTTTGGAATCTCTGACGCGACCTGGTTGCTGGTCCAAGATGGACCCAGTCCTTCAGAAAGCCCATCAAGCCTTGGTCTGGCTGGAGAGCTTTATTCTCTCAGTATTATTGAAATCTCTTAAGATTCAGCTTCTTCATGTGAAAGGAAATGAGCAATTGGGGAATTTTTTTGTTATCATGTTGTTGAAATTGCCGAGCGTCTGTCCTCCTCCCCGTCCAGCACATCCAACTCACCACCAGGTGGCGATCAGCTCCACCCCTCTCTTTACCCGAGTGTCCAAGACACACGGCCGGAGATCAGGTGACACGACCACAAAGTCTATCATTGACCTCCGGCCTGGGGTGTCCTGGTGCCAGGTGCACTAATGGACCCCCCTGGGCTCCAACATGGTGTTGTTATGGACAAACTGGGACTCGCAGGCGTCCAATAACAAAACGCCGCTCGGGTTCAGATCGGGGAGGCCGTTCCTCCCAATCACCTCCTTCCTAGTCTGGCGTTGCCACGTGGGCATTGACGTCCCCAGTTGGAGCCTTATCCAGGACCCCTCCAGGGACTCCTTCAGGATCTCAACCTTCCCCACAGTAAGGCAGCACTTCATACGTTTTGCAGATTGAACACAAGTGTTGTTTTGTCCAGAACTTTAGTCGTGTTAGTGTTTGATGAAAAACTCAATATTTTTCTCTAAACATTTATCATAATATTTTCAGGTACTTTGCTTACGGTTGTTGTCAAAGTAAGTTGGTCCAGAAAAGGAAGAGTTTTGGAAAATATGACGTCCGTGGAAAGTTTGCTTTCCGTGGACGTCCACTGCATTGCACCGTGTTCCTCTGTTGAATCTCTTCATTTGAAAATACATATGCATAACAAATACTTGAATCCAACATTAGATGTGGTTGGACTTGGTCTGGACTTACTGTGCCGTCTTCTTGCTGGAAGTCTTCCATGGTGCCGAGGCAGAGGCTGACCACGGTGACGGCCACCATCAGCACCGACACGCAGGCCAACACCTTCCCCACCGGGCCTGAACGAGGGTTTTCCACGGCTTCTCCCAGCATGTAGAAGAAGCTTCCCCGGGCCACCGGCGCCCTCAGCGCTCGCCTCTTCTCCCGCCACTCCTCCTCCTTGCGCTGGTGCTGGACCAGGTCTTCCAGGGCGGACGCCACGCCGTGGTGGCAGCAGGGCGCCATCTGCTCCACGTCCATCCCCCAGTACAGCAGCTCGCCGTGCAGGGCCACGTTGCAGACGTCCTGCAGCAGACGCAGCTTCCCGTTGGCCAGGTGGCAGAAGACGGCTCGGAAGGCCGACGGGTCGCGGTCGAAGAAGAACTCGTGGCGCCGCCAGTCGTAGTCGTCACAGAACTCCGCCGTCTCCCTCGGCGTGGAGCAAAGACGCAGACGACTCAGGCGACTCCGGGGGAAGTCCTCCAGCGTGCTCCAGGGGAAGGTGTAACGGACACCCCCCACGTTGATGAGCGCCTGGTACAGAGGGTCCGGGACCTCCGGGGACGCCGGTGATCCACGAAGCAGTCGACCCCGCTGGAAGTACTGACCTTTGACTGCCACCGAGTCTGTGAACAGGTGGTTGTAGCTCTCGTCACTGCTGAAGGACTGGTCGTCCAGTCCAGTGCCGATGATGGCCATGGCCGCCGGCGCCGCAACCTGAAGGGACGGAATCAGGAAGCAAACTGGTCACTTGTGTGACGAAGCCCAGCAGGAGACCTGCAGCCCAGAGCTGGACCCCCCAGAGCCGGACCCCCCAGGACCTGGAGCAGCAGACGTCTTTCTCTCCTGGACTTGTTGGACACTGAGGCAGACGATTCTCAACTCCACCAAAAACACAGGTGCCTCTTGTCTTTGCGATGTTTCCCTGATGTGTTCCTCCAGGAGCTTCACCAACGTCAAAACCAGGATTTTGAAAACGTTTTGACTTCGTCTGTTTGAAGCACAAAGTGCAGATATTTATTACAAAATTAGTCAATAATCCATCACGGTGTTAAAGGATTATCGCCTTCTGGGTCGGCAAATGAAGTCGTTATATATGAATCTGAAATTATACAGTACACATTTTACTGCAAATCCCATTCCAGTCCATCTGTCTTCCTCTTCGCAGTATTTTAAAGCGTATTCTCACATTAGATGTTAAAGTAACGTCTCTGTCTTCCTCTTCGCAGTATTTTAAAGCGTATTCTCACATTAGATGTTAAAGTAACGTCTCTGTCTTTCTCTTCGCAGTATTTTAAAGCGTATTCTCACATTAGATGTTACAGTAACGTCTCTGTCTTCCTCTTCGCAGTATTTTAAAGCGTATTCTCACATTAGATGTTAAAGTAACGTCTCTGTCTTTCTCTTCGCAGTATTTTAAAGCGTATTCTCACATTAGATGTTACAGTAACGTCTCTGTCTTCCTCTTCGCAGTATTTTAAAGCGTATTCTCACATTAGATGTTACAGTAACGTCTCTGTCTTTCTCTTCGCAGTATTTTAAAGCGTATTCTCACATTAGATGTTACAGTAACGTCTCTGTCTTTCTCTTCGCAGTATTTTAAAGCGTATTCTCACATTAGATGTTACAGTAACGTCTCTGTCTTTCTCTTCGCAGTATTTTAAAGCGTATTCTCACATTAGATGTTAAAGTAACGTCTCTGTCTTTCTCTTCGCAGTATTTTAAAGCGTATTCTCACATTAGATGTTACAGTAACGTCTCTGTCTTTCTCTTCGCAGTATTTTAAAGCGTATTCTCACATTAGATGTTAAAGTAACGTCTCTGTCTTCCTCTTCGCAGTATTTTAAAGCGTATTCTCACATTAGATGTTACAGTAACGTCTCGTCTTCATTTCCAGTATTTGTTCAGAGTTCTACTCACCTCAAACCGGTGTTGTGGAGGAAAGACTACTGGAACCACGTCCCTCAGCTCCACCTCTGCCTGAAGGCTAATCCTCCACTCTGTCGTCCCTCGTCCTCTACAGACGGCTGTGTGGGGGACTAATGGACGACCTCCGTCCCCCTGAAAGCTTTATTTCACTTTGTCCCAAATATCCTCCATTAACTTCATCACTCGCTCACATCTGGGGCTTTAGAGCAAATCCTGACTGATGAGGATTAATGAGACACAGCTGAGGACAGAGACAGACAGTGACAGGAGAGGACAGAATTAATGAGACACAGCTGAGGACAGAGACAGACAGTAACAGGAGAGGACAGAATTAATGAGACACAGCTGAGGACAGAGACAGACAGTGACAGGAGAGGACAGAATTAATGAGACACAGCTGAGGACAGAGACAGACAGTGACAGGAGAGGACAGGATTAATGAGACACAGCAGAGGACAGAGACAGACAGTAACAGGAGAGGACAGGATTAATGAGACACAGCAGAGGACAGAGACAGACAGTAACAGGAGAGGACAGAATTAATGAGACACAGCTGAGGACAGAGACAGACAGTGACAGGAGAGGACAGGATTAATGAGACACAGCTGAGGACAGAGACAGACAGTAACAGGAGAGGACAGAATTAATGAGACACAGCTGAGGACAGAGACAGACAGTAACAGGAGAGGACCGGATTAAGGAGACACAGCAGAGGACAGAGACAGACAGTAGCAGGAGAGGACAGGATTAATGAGACACAGCGGAGGACAGAGACAGACAGTAACAGGAGAGTACAGGATTAATGAGACTAATAGCAGAGGACAAAGAGAGTCCAGGGCGAGTCCAGAGAGAGTCCAGAGAGTCCAGGGAGAGTCCTGAGAGTCCAGAGAGTCCAGGGAGAGTCCAGAGAGAGTCCAGGGAGTCCAGAGAGTCCAGGGAGTCCAGGGAGAGTCCTGAGAGTCCAGAGAGTCCAGGGAGTCCAGGGAGAGTCCTGAGAGTCCAGAGAGTCCAGGGAGAGTCCAGAGAGAGTCAAGGGAGAGTCCAGAGAGAGTCCAGAGAGTCCATGGAGAGTCCAGAGAGAGTCCGGGGAGAGTCCAGAGAGAGTCCAGAGAGTCCAGGGAGAGTCCATAGAGAGTCCAGAGAGAGTCCAGAGAGTGCCGAGAGAGTCCAGAGAGTCCAGGGAGAGTCCAGAGAGAGTCCAGAGAGAGTCCAGGGAGAGTCCAGAGAGTCCAGGGAGAGTCCAGGGAGAGTCCAGAGAGAGTCCAGGGAGAGTCCAGAGAGAGTCCAGAGAGAGTCCAGAGAGTCCAGGGAGAGTCCAAAGAGAGTCCAGAGAGAGTCCAGAGAGTCCAGGGAGAGTCCAGAGAGAGTCCAGAGAGAGTCCAGGGAGAGTCCAGAGAGAGTCCAGAGAGAGTCCAGAGAGAGTTTAGAGAGAGTCCAGAGAGTCCAGGGAGAGTCCAGGGAGAGTCCAGAGAGGGTCCAGGGAGAGTCCAGAGAGAGTCCAGAGAGTCCAGAGAGAGTCCAGAGAGAGTCCAGAGAGTCCAGGGAGAGTCCAGAGAGAGTCCAGGGAGAGTCCAGAGAGACTCCAGAGAGTCCAGGGAGAGTCCAGGGAGAGTCCAGAGAGAGTCCAGGGAGAGTCCAGAGAGAGTCCAGAGAGTCCAGGGAGAGTCCAGAGAGAGTCCAGGGAGAGTCCAGGGAGAGTCCAGAGAGAGTCCAGAGAGAGTCCAGAGAGTCCAGGGAGAGTCCAGAGAGAGTCCAGAACTCTGCAGACCCTCAGAAGTAGACGGATCAGGACACTGGAGCAGCAGCACACCTGCTGTCAGAACTCCAAGTATGTAGACGTCTTCCACATCCTCCATGGAAAGATGGACAGACACACCGTCCTCCAGCTGTCCAACCTGTGTCTCCGGCAGGACTGGAGGACTTTCATTACCCGTCCTTTTGTCCAACTAATGTGGTCGATTGTATTATTTAGGTCTGGAAAGACAGACAAGTCGAGGCGCTGCTACTGGAATCTGACAAGACCCTACACTACCAGTACAACTTGTAGACCCTACACTACCAGTAGAACTTGTAGACCCTACACTACCAGTAGAACTTGTAGACCATACACTACCAGTACAACTTGTAGACTCCACACTACCAGTAGAACTTGTAGACCCTACACTACTAGTACAACTTGTCGACCCTACACTACCAGTAGAACTTGTAGACCATACACTACCAGTACAACTTGTAGACTCCACACTACCAGTAGAACTTGTAGACCCTACACTACTAGTACAACTTGTAGACCCTACACTACCAGTAGAACTTGTAGACCATACACTACCAGTACAACTTGTAGACTCCACACTACCATTAGAACTTGTAGACCCTACACTACCAGTACAACTTGTAGACCCTACACTACCAGTAGAACTTGTAGACCCAACACTACCAGTACAACTTGTAGACCCTACACAACCAGTAGAACTTGTAGGCCCTACACTAGCAGTAGAACTTGTAGACTCCACACTACCAGTAGAAGAACATGTAGACTCCACACTACCAGTAGAACTTGTAGACTCCACACTACCAGTAGAAGAACATGTAGACTCCACACTACCAGTAGAACATGTAGACTCCACACTAGCAGTAGAACTTTTAGACTCTACACTACCAGTAGAAGAACATGTAGACTCCACACTACCAGTAGAACTTGTAGACTCCACACTACCAGTAGAACTTGTAGACCCTACACTACCAGTACAACTTGTAGACCCTACACTACCAGTAGAACTTGTAGACCCAACACTACCAGTACAACTTGTAGACCCTACACGACCAGTAGAACTTGTAGACCCTACACTAGCAGTAGAACTTGTAGACTCCACACTACCAGTAGAAGAACATGTAGACTCCACACTACCAGTAGAACTTGTAGACTCCACACTACCAGTAGAAGAACATGTAGACTCCACACTACCAGTAGAACATGTAGACTCCACACTAGCAGTAGAACTTTTAGACTCTACACTACCAGTAGAACTTGTAGACTCCACACTACCAGTACAACTTGTAGACTCTACACTACCAGTACAACTTGTAGACTCTACACTACCAGTACAACTTGTAGACTCCACACTACCAGTAGAACTTGTAGACTCCACACTACCAGTACAACTTGTAGACTCTACACTACCAGTACAACTTGTAGACACTACACTACCAGTACAACTTGTAGACTCTACACTACCAGTACAACTTGTAGACCCCACACTACCAGTAGAACTTGTAGACTCCACACTACCAGTACAACTTGTAGACTCTACACTAGCAGTAGAACTTGTAGACCATACACTACCAGTATAACCTGTAGACCCCACACTACCAGTAGAACTTGTAGACCCTACACTACCAGTACAACTTGTAGACCCTACACTACCAGTAGAACTTGTAGACCCAACACTACCACTACAACTTGTAGACCCTACACTACCAGTAGAACTTGTAGACCCTACACTACCAGTACAACTTGTAGACTCCACACTACCAGTAGAACTTGTAGAATCTACACTACTAGTAGAACTTGTAGACTCCACACTACCAGTACAACTTGTAGACTCCACACTACCAGTACAACTTGTAGACTCTACACTACCAGTACAACTTGTAGACCCTACACTACCAGTACAACTTGTAGAATCCACACTACCAGTACAACTTGTAGACTCCACACTACCAGTAGAACTTGTAGAATCTACACTACTAGTAGAACTTGTAGAATCCACACTACCAGGTGACACATCAGCGCTGATATTAAACCCCCAAGCAGCAAAGTGAGTAAAACAGTGGTGTTTGGAAAGTTTCTTTGCAAAGAGGAAAAGGTCCAGTGAGACAGAAGGTCCAGTGAGGAGACAGAAGGTCCAGACAGGAGACAGAAGGTCCAGTGAGGAGACAGAAGGTCCAGACAGGAGACAGAAGGTCCAGTGAGGAGACAGAAGGTCCAGTGAGGAGACAGAAGGTCCAGACAGGAGACAGAAGGTCCAGTGAGGAGACAGAAGGTCCAGACAGGAGACAGAAGGTCCAGTGAGGAGACAGAAGGTCCAGTGAGGAGACAGAAGGTCCAGACAGGAGACAGAAGGTCCAGTGAGGAGACAGAAGGTCCAGACAGGAGACAGAAGGTCCAGTGAGGAGACAGAAGGTCCAGACAGGAGACAGAAGGTCCAGTCAGGAGACAGAAGGTCCAGACAGGAGACAGAAGGTCCAGTGAGGAGACAGAAGGTCCAGTGAGGAGACAGAAGGTCCAGACAGGAGACAGAAGGTCCAGTGAGGAGACAGAAGGTCCAGACAGGAGACAGAAGGTCCAGTGAGGAGACAGAAGGTCCAGTCAGGAGACAGAAGGTCCAGACAGGAGACAGAAGGTCCAGTGAGGAGACAGAAGGTCCAGTCAGGAGACAGAAGGTCCAGACAGGAGACAGAAGGTCCAGTGAGGAGACAGAAGGTCCAGACAGGAGACAGAAGGTCCAGTGAGGAGACAGAAGGTCCAGACAGGAGACAGAAGGTCCAGTGAGGAGACAGAAGGTCCAGACAGGAGACAGAAGGTCCAGACAGGAGACAGAAGGTCCAGTGAGGAGACAAAGAATTACGTAAAATTAGAAAGAAATACAAGTTGATTCATGTTTATTATTATACTTACAAAATATCACAGTTTTTGTTTTAGTTGTATCAATTTATTTGGTTGCATTTATCCGCCACACCTGAAAGGCCTTGGAGACATTGTCCAACATTAAACTGATCCTTGGAGACATTGTCTAACATTAAACCGGTCCTTGGAGACATTGTCCAACATTAAACTGATCCTTGGAGACATTGTCTAACATTAAACTGGTCCTTGGAGACATTGTCCAACATTAAACTGGTCCTTGGAGACATTGTCCAACATTAAACTGATCCTTGGAGACATTGTCTAACATTAAACTGGTCCTTGGAGACATTGTCCAACATTAAACTGATCCTTGGAGACATTGTCTAACATTAAACCGGTCCTTGGAGACATTGTCCAACATTAAACTGATCCTTGGAGACATTGTCCAACATTAAACTGATCCTTGGAGACATTGTCTAACATTAAACTGGTCCTTGGAGACATTGTCAAACATTAAACTGATCCTTGGAGACATTGTCCAACATTAAACTGATCCTTGGAGACATTGTCCAACATTAAACTGATCCTTGGAGGCATTGTCTAACATTAAACTGATCCTTGGAGACATTGTCCAACATTAAACTGATCCTTGGAGGCATTGTCTAACATTAAACTGATCCTTGGAGACATTGTCCAACATTAAACTGATCCTTGGAGGCATTGTCTAACATTAAACTGGTCCTTGGAGACATTGTCCAACATTAAACCGGTCAGAGGCACAAGACGGTTGGAGACGCCTGCTGGAATGTGTGTGTTCTCCCAGTGTTGTTTACAGTTCTCTCTCTGTGTGTGTGTGTGTGTGTGTGTGTGTGTGTGTGTGTGTGTGTGTGTGTGTGTGTGTGTGTGTGTGTGTGTGTGTGTGTGTGTGTGTGTGTGTGTGTGTGTGGTTTTAGTACTACAGCTAACGACAGCCCCACCTCGTGACCACAAAACTACATGGTGTTCAGGGTTTCTGCCTCTCCAGTGTAAACGGACATTGTTTTCAAAACGTTGCCATGCAAGTGTAAACCCTTCCTGCATCGAGACACTAGAACCGATGTGACACCAGACTGTAGAACCGATGTGACACTAGAACCGATGTGACACCAGCTTCACTTCTGATCAGATCTTCTGTCGCTCTGCAACTTAATTCACGAGTTTCAGAGGAATTCATTTATTTCATTGGCTCGCGCTTCCTGCGCGCTCCCGCGCTGTGCTCGTGCCATTCGCTCCCCCCGCCGTCCGTCTTGCGCTGGAGCGTCCTCACCAGGCCGCCGAACCGCCTCCCCATTGGTCGGCTCACCCGTCAGTCAGAATCCTCGTGGCTTGTGATTGGTCCGCTCCCGGAGCAACGTCCGGCTTGGCCGTACTTGTCCCGCCGTGATTGGCCGAGGCTCTTCCTGCTCCCCGCCCCCCTCACGTCCAGCTCCAAGGAGGAAGGAGGAACTGGCCGAGCCGCGTGTGTCACTTCCAAGCCGCGCTGTTATGTGACTCTGTGGATGGATCTTTCTGCCTCCGCGGTCCTTTGGAAGTCCGGTTAGAGAGTTCCGAGTCACGGCGGGTCTGTCGGGGGCGCGGGGGCTCGTGCTTTGGGGAGCGGAGCGCTTTCTTCCCGCGTGATAGCAGCTAGCTCTCCTCTCGCTGCCACGACGGGACTGACGGGGAACATGGCGGAGCATCAGCCGGCGTCCGACAGCAAGCACAAGTCCGCTCTCAACTCCGGAGCTTCGTACTCCGGGAACGGGCGGAGCAGCGCGGCGGTGGCGGAGCCAAGCGGCGACGGAGCAGCAGCAGGTGGAGGAGGAGGAGGAGGAGGTCTGTCCGGCGGCCTGTCTCAGCCGGCCGGCTGGCAGTCCCTGCTGTCCTTCACCGTCCTCTTCCTGGCCTGGCTGGCCGGCTTCAGCTCCAGGCTCTTCGCTGTCATCCGCTTCGAGAGCATCATCCACGAGTTCGACCCCTGGTGAGTCCTCCTCCTCCTCCTCCTCCTCCTCCTCCTGCTGGCTCCTCCCTCCTGCTCCACTTCCTGCTCCTGCTGCTCTTCCTCTTGTTCCTCCTTCTCCTCCTGCTGCTGGCTCCTCCCTCCTGCTCCACTTCCTGCTCCTCCTGCGTCTCTCCTCCTCCTGCTCTTCCTCTTGTTCCTCCTCCTCCTCCTGCTGGCTCCTCCCTCCTGCTCCAGTTCCTGCTCCTCCTGCGTCTCTCCTCCTCCTGCTCTTCCTCTTGTTCCTCCTTCTCCTCCTGCTGCTGGCTCCTCCCTCCTGCTCCACTTCCTGCTCCTCCTGCGTCTCTCCTCCTCCTGCTCTTCCTCTTGTTCCTCCTCCTCCTCCTGCTGGCTCCTCCCTCCTGCTCCACTTCCTGCTCCTCCTGCGTCTCTCCTCCTCCTGCTGGCATCTCCCTCCTGCTCCTCCTGCTCTTCCTCTTGTTCCTCCTCCTCCTCCTGCTGGCTCCTCCCTCCTGCTCCAGTTCCTGCTCCTCCTGCGTCTCTCCTCCTCCTGCTCTTCCTCTTGTTCCTCCTCCTCCTCCTGCTTCTCTCCTCCTTCTCCTGCTGGCTCCTCCCTCCTGCTCCACTTCCTGCTCCTCCTGCGTCTCTCCTCCTCCTGCTCTTCCTCTTGTTCCTCCTCCTCCTCCTGCTTCTCTCCTCCTTCTCCTGCTGGCTCCTCCCTCCTGCTCCACTTCCTGCTCCTGCTGCTCTTCCTCGTGTTCCTCCTCCTGCTTGCTCCTCCCTCCTGGTCCTCTTCATGCTCCTCCTCTTCTTGCTGCTCTACTTCCTGCTCCTGCTGCTCTTCCTCTTGTTTCTCCTCCTCCTCCTGCTTGCTCCTCCCTCCTGGTCCCACTGCTCCTCCTCCTGCTCTTCCTCTTGTTCCTCCTCCTCCTGCTCCTCTTCGTCCCAGTCCTCCTCCTGCTGCTCCTCCAGGTGAGGGGAGCTTCCTGTCAGGAGCAGGTCCAGGTCCACAGCACAGCTCCTCCTCCAATCACCAGTACTGATCAATCTGAGTGATTGAGAAGCACCAGACCTCCTCCTCCTCCAGACCTCCTCCTCCACCAGACCTCCTCCTCCACCAGACCTCCTCCACCAGACCTCCTCCTCCTCCAGACCTCCTCCTCCACCAGACCTCCTCCTCCTCCAGACCTCCTCCTCCACCAGACCTCCTCCTCCACCAGACCTCCTCCTCCACCAGACCTCCTCCTCCTCCACCACCAGACCTCCTCCTCCTCCTCCACCAGACCTCCTCTTCAGACAACTTTTTTTCTGAACTAAAAAATGTCTGATACTTCGGGATAGAAGATGGGGTCTTGTGTTTGATTGGTTGTTGAGTCTGAGGCCCCGCCCTGTTCTTGTGTTTGATTGGTTGTTGAGTCTGAGGCCCCGCCCTGTTCTTGTGTGATTGGCAGGTTTAACTACAGGTCCACTCACCACCTCACCACCAACGGCTTCTACGAGTTCCTCAACTGGTTCGACGAGCGCGCCTGGTACCCGCTGGGCCGGATCGTCGGGGGCACGGTGAGTCCCTGAGTGGGGGAGGGGCCATGTGTGCATTCTGCTGAAGCTCCGCCCACTTTGTCCTTATTCTTTATGAGCCATGTTACGTTGAACCTTCCATCGTCATCAACCAACCAACACGTGATGCTTGACACCTGCCTTACCCACCTTGCCTCTACTTGACTCAGCCTTTCTCACCTTGCCTCTTCTTGACTCAGCCTTTCTCACCTTGCCTCTACTTGACTCAGCCTTTCTCACCTTGCCTCTACTTGACTCAGCCTTACCCACCTTGCCTCTTCTTGACTCAGCCTTACCCACCTTGCCTCTACTTGACTCAGCCTTACCCACCTGCTCATCAAAGACGGTGTGGCTGTTTGATTGTTTCTGACTGTCACTGTCTCCTTCCTCCCCTCCCTCTGACCCCCCCCCCCTTCTGACCCCCCTCCCTCTGACCTCCTCCCCCCCTCTTACCTCCTCCCTCCCCCCCCTCCCTCTGACCCCCCCTCCCTCTTACCTCCCCCCCTCCCTCTGACCCCCCCCTCCCTCTTACCTCCTCCCCCCCTCCCTCTTGCCTCCTCCCCTCCCTCTTACCTCCTCTTTCCTCCCCCCTCCCTCTTACCTCCTCCCTCTTGCCTCCACCCCTCCCTCTTACCTCCTCCCCCCTCCCTCTGACCTTCTCCCCCCCTCCCTCTTACCTCCCCCCTCCTCCCTCTTACCTCCCCCCTCCCTCTGACCTCCCCCCCTCCCTCTGACCCCCCCCCCCCCCCAGGTGTACCCCGGCCTGATGTTGACGGCGGGCCTCATCCACTACGTGCTCCACCTGCTCCACGTCACCGTCCACATCCGGGATGTGTGTGTGTTCCTGGCGCCGGTGTTCAGCGGCCTGACCTCCATCTCCACCTTCCTGCTGACCCGCGAGCTGTGGAACCAGGGGGCGGGGCTTCTGGCCGCCTGCTTCATCGCCATCGTCCCGGGATACATCTCTCGCTCAGTGGCCGGCTCCTTCGACAACGAGGGCATCGCCATCTTCGCCCTGCAGTTCACCTACTACCTCTGGGTGAGACGCCTCCTCCTCTCCTCCTCCTCTCTCCTCCTCCTCTCTCCTCCTGCAGTTCACCTACTACCTCTGGGTGAGACGCCTCCTCCTCTCCTCCTCCTCCTCCTCTCTCCTCCTCCTCTCTCCTCCTGCAGTTCACCTACTACCTCTGGGTGAGACACCTCCTCCTCTCCTCTTCTCTTCTCTTCTCCTCTTCCTCCTCTTCTCCTCCTCATCTCTTCTTCTCCTCTTCTCCTCTACTCCTCCTCTCCTCTCAGAGGTTAATGCTCTCCTCTCAGAGGTTAATGCTCTCCTCTCAGTGGTTAATGCTCTCCTCTCAGAGGTTAATGCTCTCCTCTCAGAGGTTAATGCTCTCCTCTCAGTGGTTAATGCTCTCCTCTCAGAGGTTAATGCTCTCCTCTCAGAGGTTAATGCTCTCTTCTCAGCTGCAGAGGTTAATGCTCTCCTCTCAGTGGTTAATGCTCTCCTCTCAGCTGCAGAGGTTAATGCTCTCCTCTCAGAGGTTAATGCTCTCCTCTCAGTGGTTAATGCTCTCCTCTCAGAGGTTAATGCTCTCCTCTCAGAGGTTAATGCTCTCTTCTCAGCTGCAGAGGTTAATGCTCTCCTCTCAGAGGTTAATGCTCTCCTCTCAGAGGTTAATGCTCTCTTCTCAGCTGCAGAGGTTAATGCTCTCCTCTCAGAGGTTAATGCTCTCCTCTCAGTGGTTAATGCTCTCCTCTCAGAGGTTAATGCTCTCCTCTCAGAGGTTAATGCTCTCCTCTCAGCTGCAGAGGTTAATGCTCTCCTCTCAGTGGTTAATGCTCTCCTCTCAGAGGTTAATGCTCTCTTGTCAGCTGCAGAGGTTAATGCTCTCCTCTCAGAGGTTAATGCTCTCCTCTCAGAGGTTAATGCTCTCCTCTCAGCTGCAGAGGTTAATGCTCTCCTCTCAGAGGTTAATGCTCTCTTGTCAGCTGCAGAGGTTAATGCTCTCCTGTGTCGCCGGCAGGTCAAGGCGGTCAAGACAGGGTCAGTGTTCTGGGCCATCGGATGCTGCCTGTCCTACTTCTACATGGTGAGAACACACACACACACACACACACACACACACACACACACACACACACACACACACACACACACACACACACACAGACACACACACACATTTTCTCCACCCAGTGGAGACAACACAGTGACACAGATGAATGAACTCCTATAGAGCTGCTCTCCTAATATTTGACCTCCTAACCTTTGACCTAACATTTATCCTCCTAACCTTTGACCTCATTTTGACCACCTAACCTTTGAACTAACCTTTGACCACCTAACCTTTGAACTAACCTTTGACCTACTAACCTTTGACCACCTAACCTTTGAACTAACCTTTGACCTACTAACCTTTGACCACCTAACCTTTGAACTAACCTTTAACCCCCTAACCTTTGAACTAACCTTTGACCTACTAACCTTTGACCACCTAACCTTTGAACTAACCTTTGACCACCTAACCTTTGACCTAACCTTTGAACTAACATTTGACCACCTAACCTTTGAACTAACCTTTGACCACCTAACCTTTGAACTAACCTTTAACCCCCTAACCTTTGAACTAACCTTTGACCTACTAACCTTTGACCACCTAACCTTTGAACTAACCTTTGACCACCTAACCTTTGACCTAACCTTTGAACTAACCTTTGACCACCTAACCTTTGAACTAACCTTTGACCTACTAACCTTTGACCACCTAACCTTTGAACTAACCTTTAACCCCCTAACCTTTGAACTAACCTTTGACCTACTAACCTTTGACCACCTAACCTTTGAACTAACCTTTGACCACCTAACCTTTGACCTAACCTTTGAACTAACATTTGACCACCTAACCTTTGAACTAACCTTTAACCCACTAACCTTTGAACTACCCTTTGACCCCTAATCTTTGACCTAACCTTTGAACTAACCTTTGACCACCTAACCTTTGACCACCTAACCTTTGACCTACTAACCTTTGAACTAACCTTTGACCTCCTAGCCTTTGAACTAACCTTTATCATCCTAACCTTTGACCTAATTTTGACCACCTAGCATTTGACCTAACATTTATCCTCCTAACCTTTGACCTCCTCTCAAGGTGTTTCAATAGTATCGGTACATTAAAAATGCAGTTTTGTCAACAGTTTTGAAAACAATTAAACACTTGATTTATGTTGACATTACACTCATTTTCTGGACAAATTGTTTGGTTTTCCAGAAACCATCTGAGATTTTCTGCACCACAACAAAGAAAATCTTTAAATTGACATATTTTTGAAGGTCCGACCCACTGAGGGAGAAAATGGTTTTATTGTGTGTGTGTGTGTGTGTGTGTGTGTGTGTGTGTGTGTGTGTGTGTGTGTGTGTGTGTGTGTGTGTGTGTGTGTGTGTGTGTGTGTGTGTGTGTGTGTGTGTGTGTGTGTGTGTGTGTGTGTGTGTGTGTGTGTGTGTGTGTGTGTGTCAGGTTTCAGCGTGGGGAGGCTACGTGTTCATCATCAACCTCATCCCTCTGCACGTGTTCGTGCTGCTGCTTATGCAACGCTTCAGCCGTAGGGTCTACATCGGTAAGAACACACACACACACACACACACACACACACACACACACACACAGCAGTGACCTAACCAGGTCTCAGTAGTACACGTCAGGTCCAGCCCCTGATCCAGGATGTGGTCACTGAGGAGGCAGGATTCTTTCATTAATGGTTGTTTATCAAAAGTTCCATGTTGCTGTCCTGAAGAGGTTTGTTAATCCTAATCCACTCCAGGTTTTCTGTCCAGCCCAGCAAGCACTGGGCTCACAGTGCTGCAGTGCATTCATTCCACCAGGTGGCGCACTGATGACGTGTAGAATGGTGCATTCTAATGCATTGTGTACTACTAAATACTACACTGTGTACTACTAAATACTACACTGTGGACTACTAAATACTAAACTGTGTACTACTAAATGCTACACTGTGTACTACTAAATGCTACATTGTGTGCTACTAAATACTACATTGTGTACTACTAAATACTACACTGTGAACTTCTAAATGCTACACTGTGTGCTACTAAATACTACATTGTGTACTACTAAATACTACACTGTGAACTTCTAAATGCTACACTGTGTAGTACTAAATACTACACTGTGTACTACTAAATACTACACTGTGTACTACTAAATACTACACTGTGAACTTCTAAATGCTACACTGTGTAGTACTAAATACTACATTGTGTACTACTAAATACTACACTGTGAACTTCTAAATGCTACACTGTGTACTACTAAATACTACATTGTGTACTACTAAATACTACACTGTGAACTTCTAAATGCTACACTGTGTACTACTAAATACTACATTGTTTCCACTGTCCGTCCTCACTGGGTTCTGGTGGACCACGGCAGGGACTTTGACACTACAACACAACACTACTATACTGATACTAACTGCAACACTGACGTTAACTGCTATACTGATGCTAACTGCTAAAAGACTGATGCTAGCAGCTCTACTGATGCTAACAGCTTCAATGATGCTAAATGTCATATAACAAATGCTTAAAACTACAAGGCCAAATGCAAAACAATTAATTGAAGAAGTCACAAAACAACAGTTGGAATCTCAAAAGAAAGACTAACAGTAGCAACAGGAATGCTAAAAACAACAGTTGGAATCTCAAAAGAAAGACTAACAGTAGCAACAGGAATGCTAAAAACAACAGTTGGAATCTCAACAGAAAGACTAACAGTAGCAACAGGAATGCTAAAAACCGTGGAACCAAGGCAAAATCCCCAAAATGAATGCTGAAGGAAATGTGGTGTTTCAGTGAAGCGTCAGCAGCAGTGAGCTTCAGTCTTTCTGTTCCTGAGGAGGAGGAGGGTACTCACTGAGTACACACGATGCAGCTGAATACTCGTTCCTGTACTGGTACTGTGTTTTCACCTCCTGCAGCGTACAGCACCTTCTACATCATCGGCCTGGTCCTCTCCATGCAGATCCCCTTCGTGGGCTTCCAGCCAATCAGGACCAGCGAGCACATGGCTGCAGCAGGTGGGTGTCCGTCCTGTCCAATCACAACGCGTCTGTCCTCTGACATCAGGACAACCACCTTGTCTCTGTCAGCATCCTGCCTTTTCTAATGGCCCACTTTCTATCAATTTCACATTTAAAAAAATATATTCTTTGTAATTTGACACCAGCGTCACTCTTCCTATTACAGAAATCCTTAAGTTATTATTTGTCACTTTTAATTCAAGCACCAGAGATGATGTGATAAATGTGACATTCTCTGCAGCTTTTTATGAAAATGTCTTTCTAAAAGCTCAGCTTTTAGAAAGAGATAAAAATGTGTGATCAGCACTTATTGGTGCTTCCTGGTAGGCTGATGCTTCCGCCTCCTTGCAGGAGTGTTCGTACTGCTGCAGGTCTACGCCTTCCTGCAGTACCTGAAGGACCGGCTGACCCGCCAGGAGTTCCAGACCCTGTTCTTCCTGGGAGTGTCTTTAGCCGCTGGAGTGGTTTTCCTCTCCGTCATTTACCTGACCTACACAGGTGAGCCGCAGCCAGAGGGACCGGGTCCCGGGGATCCTGCACCTGCACCTCCCTGCCGGGCAGGAGTCCTGTCAGGAGACGGGGAGACGGACAGGATCCACCCCTGCAGCAGCCGTGACCCGTCACTGTGGGACTTGTGACGGTGGGTGTCTTTGTGTTTGTCCTCAGGCTACATCGCTCCCTGGAGTGGACGCTTCTACTCGCTGTGGGACACTGGGTGAGTCTGTCCTGGAGGGGACGCACCGGAGACACTGATTGATGAGCTTCACTACTGGACGTGGACGGAGACTGTCCTTTATCTGTCAAATCAACATTTGGACAACTTGCTGTTGTTCATGGCTGCAAATCAGTGTAATGAGATTACTGTGTCGCCAGCGAGTCATTTAAAGCCCCGGAGCATGTTTACGTGTCGCTGGTCAAAATCCTCCGGTTTTCATTAGTTGTAGTGCAAGAACCCGTTTACAACCTTTTCAAAAGAAAACACAGAATCGTTGCTGCATTTTGGGGTCTGTTACCATGACGACACTGCTCTAAAAACACAACGGCTACCAAAGTGGAACTTTTTGCAAACCCTCTGACTCCGTCTGTGTGGAAACGAGGGAAAACGCTCAAAGTTCATCTCCATGGAAACGGGGAGAAAATGCTACATTTCTGCTGTAGTAACTAGTTCCTGTGCACATGCTCAGTAGTAACTAGTTCCTGTGCACATGCTCAGTAGTAACTAGTTCCTGTGCACATGCTCAGTAGTAACTAGTTCCTGTGCACATGCTCAGTAGTAACCAGTTCCTGTGCACATGCTCAGTAGAGCTAATCAGAACAAGCTTCCTCCGTGATGTCATGACTCCCAGTTCATATTCTCCTGGACTTGGTGCTTTTATTTTGACAGACATCGTAATAACAATCCATCTTGGCACTTTTATTTTGACAGCCACCATAATAACAATCCAACTTGGTGTGTGTGTGTGTGTGTGTGTGTGTGTGTGTGTGTGTGTGTGTGTGTGTGTGTGTGTGTGTGTGTGTGTGTGTGTGTGTGTGTGTGTGTGTGTGTGTGTGTGTGTGTGTGTGTGTGTGTGTGTGTGTGTGTGTGTGTGTGTGTGTGTGTGTTGGCTGCATAATTAGGCCCCGCCCCTAAATGAAGAGTCATCACATATTTGACGTTGGTTTCCAGGAAAAGGTCAATTTTATGTGAAAAACAAAATGTGATTTACACGAACTTTGACATTTTTTGATCCCTTGAGCTTTTCCACGTTGTCACTGTTCTATTGGGATTTTCTATGATTGATTATTGCTCCTGGCAGGGAAGACAAACTAAACCAGTTTTAACCTAGTCACCAGCCCTGGTCACCAGCCCTGGTCAGCAGGTCCAGGTGGTCCTCAGCCTCACTGCAGTTCTGGTTCAAACTCACCTCCTCTGATTGTTCAGCACCAATAACTCTGTTTCCTCTGCAGCTACGCTAAGATCCACATCCCCATCATCGCGTCGGTTTCGGAGCACCAGCCCACCACCTGGGTGTCCTTCTTCTTTGACCTTCACATCCTGGTCTGCACCTTCCCAGCAGGCCTCTGGTTCTGCATCAAAAACATCAACGACGAGCGGGTCTTTGGTAAGAAGCTAATTCATGCTCTGATCTCGGGGAGATTCACTGTATGAGACCAGCAGTGGGTCCTCATCCAAGATGGCTGCCGCCCAAAACACGCTGTCTTCAATCAGAACAGGAAACACTAAGCTTTTAGAGACCAGCAGTGGGTCCTCATCCAAGATGGCTGCCGCCCTCAACACGCTGTCTTTGGTCAGAACAGGAAACACTAAGCTTTTAGAGAACTGCCACGTGTGCAGATTGACTGCAATAAAGAGCCCCCAGTGACCTCACTGGGGGAAAAGCCCCCAGTGGAGGAAAGCCCCCAGTGGAGGAAAGCCCCCAGTGGAGGAAAAGCCCCCAGTGGAGGAAAAGCCCCCAGTGAGGTGGGAACAGCAGGATGTAGCCTCATTGTGCTGATGTGCTTTTCTGTCATTAACACTGGAGGGATGGATGGGTGATGAGTAGGTTAGGGTTAGTGAAGGGTTAGGGTTAGGGTTAGTGAAGGGTTAGATGAAGGTTAGGGTTTGTGAAGGATTAGGGTTAGATGAAGGTTAGGGTTTGTGAAGGATTAGGGTTAGGGTTAGTGAAGGGTTAGATGAAGGTTAGGGTTTGTGAAGGATTAGGGTTAGATGAAGGTTAGGGTTTGTGAAGGATTAGGGTTAGATGAAGGTTAGGGTTTGTGAAGGGTTAGGGTTAGTGAAGGGTTTGTGAAGGATTAGGGTTAGATGAAGGTTAGGGTTAGGGTTAGTGAAGGGTTAGGGTTAGTGAAGGGTTAGGGTTATCATGAAGGTCATGATGTGGCTCATTGAGCTGAGATCAGATCATCTAGTGACCTCTCTTCCTTCTCCTCCTCCCCCTCCTCTTCCTTCTCCTCTTCCTTCTCCTCTTCCTCTTCCTATTCCTTCTCCCCCTCCTCTTCCTATTCCTTCTCCCCCTCCTCTTCCTTCTCCTCTTCCTCTTCCTATTCCTTCTCCTCCTCCCCCCCTCCTCTTCCTTCTCCTCTTCCTCTTCCTATTCCTTCTCCTCCTCCCCCTCCTCTTCATTCTCCTCTTCCTCTTCCTATTCCTCCTCCTCCCCCTCCTCCTCCTTCTCCTCCTCTTCCTTCTCCTCTTCCTCTTCCT
>NC_137657.1:30076544-30086544 GCF_963422515.1 Blennius ocellaris | reverse complement strand
TGAACCCCCCACATCTGAACCCCATAGTCTGAACCCCCCACATCTGAACCCCATAGTCTGAACCCCCATAGTCTGAACCCCCATAGTCTGAACCCCCCACGTCTGAACCCCATAGTCTGAACCCCCCACGTCTGAACCCCCATAGTCTGAACCCCATAGTCTGAACCCCCATAGTCTGAACCCCCCACATCTGAACCCCCATAGTCTGAACCCCATAGTCTGAACCCCCCCACATCTGAACCCCCATAGTCTGAACCCCCCACATCTGAACCCCCATAGTCTGAACCCCATAGTCTGAACCCCCATAGTCTGAACCCCATAGTCTGAACCCCCATAGTCTGGACCCCCCACATCTGAACCCCCATAGTCTGAACCCCCCACGTCTGAACCCCATAGTCTGAACCCCCCACGTCTGAACCCCCATAGTCTGAACCCCCCACATCTGAACCCCCATAGTCTGAACCCCCATAGTCTGAACCCCCCACATCTGAACCCCATAGTCTGAACCCCCATAGTCTGAACCCCCCACATCTGAACCCCCATAGTCTGAACCCCATAGTCTGAACCCCCCACGTCTGAACCCCCATAGTCTGAACCCCATAGTCTGAACCCCCATAGTCTGGACCCCCACATCTGAACCCCATAGTCTGAACCCCTCACGTCTGAACCCCCCCAAGGACTGTCCATTGGAAGCTTCCATGGTTGTGTGTTGTGTGCCCCCCCAGAGCGCCAAGAGGAAGCGAGGATATGTGAAGAACAAGCTGTCGCTGAAGAAAGGCAAGAAATTGACCAGGAAGTCTTTATAGGACCCCCCCTACCCTCCCCCCCCTCCCCCGGTGAGAGGGAGCTGGACTGGAGGGAGCTTCTAACCTGACACAACAAAACCCACCAATCAAAGATGAATGGAGAACAGTCGGGGGGGGTCTCTGAACCCCCCCACCCCCTCCTCAGTGAGCCCTGTGAGGGGGGGGTCCAGGCTCCGCCCCCTGTGACTACGGCGGGTTCAACCTGAGGAACTGTGACTTTGACCTGCTTTTCTTTTTGTACTTGAACATGTTTTTTTTGGAGGGGGGGGGTTAGGTGGGGGGGGGGGGTTAGGTGGGGGGGGGGGGGGGGGAGTCTGTCGCACGTCCTTCTACTTCCTGCTTCGTCCGTTGTTCCCATGATGCACCTGTGCTAACCATCGCCACAGTCACTGTTAGCTACAAAGCTACAAGCTACAAATCTGGGCTTTGTGAAATTTTCAGAATAAAAGCATTTTGTGAATGAGATTTGTTTTCTTTTAATCTTCTTGATTAAAACTTAATCCAAACTTTTCTTAAGATGAAAGATTGTTTTTCCTCCAACATGTTGACGTTATTTGAACAACATGAGTCCAACTTCGCGTCGTGCTTTTCTTCACATTTTAATCATCGTCATTCACAAAATGTCGGCTTTAATCTGGAAATGCACTTCTTGTCGCCACGGCAGCCGAGGCTAATGCTAGCTGAGTGTTAGCTTGACGGCTGCAGTGTTTAACAGGTGTGTGACCAGTGATAGACCAGCGGTGACCAGGACTCAGGAAGCAGCAGGTTCTGGATCTGGTCCTGAACCTGAACCTTCCAGAACCTCAGAAGAAACTTCTGGCAAAATCCTGGAAGTGGATTTTTTAGACGGAATCTTGAGAACAAATACAAACGAATACTGATACTGTCACACACACACACTGACACACACACACACACACACTGACACTGACACTGACACACACACACACACTGACACACACACTGACACAGACACACACTGACACAGACACACACACTGACACTGACAGACACACTGACACAGACACACACACTGACACACACTGACACAGACACACACACTGACACAGACACACACACTGACACTGACACACACTGACACAGACACACACACTGACACTGACAGACACACAGACTGACACAGACACACACACACACACTGTCACACGCACACACACACTGACACAGACACACACACTGACACAGACACACACACACACACTGTCACACGCACACACACACTGACACAGACACACACACTGACACTGACACACACACACTGACACACACACTGACACAGACACACACACTGACACTGACACACACACTGACACTGACACACACACACTGTCACAGACACACACACTGACACTGACACACTCACAGACACACTGACACACACACACACGCTGTCACACACACACTCACACACACACTCACTCACACACTCACACACACACTCACACACACTCACACACAGTCACACACCGTCCTTCTCAGCCCCACTTCTTCAAAGCGAATGTTCAATCTGCCTTTTCTCTTGTGGAGACGAGCAGGTTTACTGGTTTACTGGTTTACTGGTTTACTGGTTTACTGGTGGCGAGAATGATGAAGAGGATGAAGAGGAGGAGGAGGAGGAGGAGCCTAACGGAGAGAACTGGTTTCCAAGTGTATTTATTTGACGGAACTCAGGAATTGTGTTGTTTCCCAATCGAAGGTTCTTCCATCAATTGTAACGATCTGGAAAGAAAAGTTCACTGAAACCTTTTTCAATAAAAAGGTTGAAACAAAGTTTCTGCTCCGTCTCGTCTCTGGCTGCTGGGAAAACCTGAACCGGATCCACGGATCAGAATCCACCTAGAAACTTGGCTTCTTCTCTGTTTCAACACTTTGACTGGAACCAGGAGTCTTCTCCACCCTCCAGGAGTCTTCTCCACCCTCCAGGAGCCCTCTCCACCCTCCAAGAGTCTTCTCCACCCTCCAAGAGCCCTCTCCACCCTCCAGGAGCCCTCTCCACCCTCCAAGAGTCTTCTCCACCCTCCAAGAGCCCTCTCCACCCTCCAGGAGCCCTCTCCACCCTCCAAGAGTCTTCTCCACCCTCCAGGAGCCCTCTCCACCCTCCAAGAGTCTTCTCCACCCTCCAAGAGTCCTCTCCACCCTCTCCAGATGGAGGATTTAACCGGATGGTGAAATGACGTAGAATTAATTCATGACGGAGCAGTGGAAAGGTGTGACTTCAGATGCGATCATCTCCTGACCTCCACCTCCTCCTCCACCTCTATTTCTCTCCATTAAATTCATTTTCTTCCAGGATTTAGCATCAAATGCCGCCGATCAGCTGATTGAGACGTAAAAATGTTGACGAGACACTTTGACCATTCATGGTGGAGGATGTTGAGGAGGGCGGAGCCTAAACCGCCAAGTGGGCGGGGTCATAGAAGGGAAGTGGAGCAGTTTCAAAGGTCAGAATGTTTTTGGGCACATGAAGAAATTCTAGTATATATATATATATATATATATATATATACACTCAAACACGTTTCTTTCTATTCATATTTAATGTTTCATCAAACAAACAAAGTGACATTTTACAGCTGCATTGATAAAAATGCATGTTTTTCTAAACGAAGAGTTGAAGCTCCGCCGTCGAAGCTCCGATACGTTCAAACATCCAGCACAGCGCCGAATGACATCACACACACACACACACACACACACACACACTGAAACACTGACAGGAAGTCATTTAAAAAAGGAGCCATTGCAGCAACAATCACATTTGAAAATGTTCTTGAAGTTTTGTCAAAACAGTTTCTTCAAATAAATGAATCATTTGAGGAGTTTCAAACTGAATTAGCAGGATTTTAGCATTAAAAAGAGAGAGAGCGGTGGGAAATGAGGGTGGAGGAGGGTGGAGCTGCAGTGTTTCAGGGCTTCACGTGTTTGTTACTTTAATGAAGTGAGACATGGACGACCAGCAGTGGGTGTGCTGCCCCCTGCTGGTCACTGAGCGCAACAGCACCCAAACGTCTGCTGGAAGTAAAAGAATGATTGTGGGAAAGGAGGTGAGGAGGCGTCTCAGTCCTCCTCCCCGTCCTCCTCCTCTTCCTCGTCTCCTCCGAACGACAGCAGGCTGGTGTTCTTCACCGTCTTCCTGGGCTTCACCTCCGCCTCCTCCTCCTCCTCCTCCTCCTCCTTCTTCTTCTTCTCCCCTCCCTCGCTCCTCCTCTTCTTGCTGGAGCTGGCCGTGATGCCCTGGAACCTCTCGGAGGAGGAGGAGCGCTTGGCCGGTTTCTTGAAGAGGATCTTTCCGCCGGCCGGAGCGTCGCCACCTGCAGGCCGGGCAGAGCAGAGCGCCACATCAGCATGCTCACCTTTCATCTTCTTCACCTCCTCCTGGCTGCTCATCTTTCATCTTCTTCACCTCCTCCTGGCTGCTCACCTTTCATCTTCTTCACCTCCTCCTGGCTGCGCTCCCCCTTCATCTTCTTCACCTCCTCCTGGCTCAGGTCTCCCTCCTTCAGCACCACCACCTGAGGCAGCTCGTCCTCGCGGTCGCTGCCGTCCTCGTCCTCCAGCGGCGGCAGCAGCTGCCTCTGAGACAGGAGACATTCAGTCAGGGACACACAGTCTGTCCTGCAGGGGGCGGGGCCAGAGCTCATGCTGGGGGCAGGAGGAGCCAATCAGCACCGAGACACGGCTGCAGCTAACCAGTACCAGAGTCAGACCAGCAGGAGAACCCAGGAGTTCTCTGTACCAGAGTCAGACCAGCAGGAGAACCCAGGAGTTCTCTGTACCAGAGTCAGACCAGCAGGAGAACCCAGGAGTTCTCAGTACCAGAGTCAGACCGGCAGGAGAACCCAGGAGTTCTCAGTACCAGAGTCAGACCGGCAGGAGAACCCAGGAGTTCTCAGTACCAGAGTCAGACCAGCAGGAGAACCCAGGAGTTCTCAGTACCAGAGTCAGACCGGCAGGAGAACCCAGGAGTTCTCAGTACCAGAGTCAGACCAGCAGGAGAACCCAGGAGTTCTCTGTACCAGAGTCAGACCGGCAGGAGAACCCAGGAGTTCTCAGTACCAGAGTCAGACCGGCAGGAGAACCCAGGAGTTCTCAGTACCAGAGTCAGACCAGCAGGAGAACCCAGGAGTTCTCAGTACCAGAGTCAGACCGGCAGGAGAACCCAGGAGTTCTCAGTACCAGAGTCAGACCAGCAGGAGAACCCAGGAGTTCTCAGTACCAGAGTCAGACCAGCAGGAGAACCCAGGAGTTCTCAGTACCAGAGTCAGACCAGCAGGAGAACCCAGGAGTTCTCAGTACCAGAGTCAGACCAGCAGGAGAACCCAGGAGTTCTCAGTACCAGAGTCAGACCAGCAGGAGAACCCAGGAGTTCTCTGTACCAGAGTCAGACCAGCAGGAGAACCCAGGAGTTCTCAGTACCAGAGTCAGACCAGCAGGAGAACCCAGGAGTTCTCAGTACCAGAGTCAGACCAGCAGGAGAACCCAGGAGTTCTCAGTACCAGAGTCAGACCAGCAGGAGAACCCAGGAGTTCTCTGTACCAGAGTCAGACCAGCAGGAGAACCCAGGAGTTCTCTGTACCAGAGTCAGACCAGCAGGAGAACCCAGGAGTTCTCTGTACCAGAGTCAGACCAGCAGGAGAACCCAGGAGTTCTCAGTACCAGAGTCAGACCAGCAGGAGAACCCAGGAGTTCTCAGTACCAGAGTCAGACCGGCAGGAGAACCCAGGAGTTCTCAGTACCAGAGTCAGACCAGCAGGAGAACCCAGGAGTTCTCAGTACCAGAGTCAGACCAGCAGGAGAACCCAGGAGTTCTCTGTACCAGAGTCAGACCACTAATGATGTGGAACAGTGACGAGGTCTACATAAACCCAGTCCTGGATTCTACCTCAGATCTGACCCAGACTCTGGACCAGATCTGACCCAGACTCTGGACCAGATCCTGACCAGAGCCTCCTTTAGGAGTTTGTTTTCTCAAAGCAATGTGGATGTGTAGTACTGTGCAGTACTGAATACTGTGTAGTACTGAATACTGTGTAGTACTGTGTAGTACTGAATACTGTGTAGTACTGAATACTGTGTAGTACTGTGTAGTACTGAATACTGTGTAGTACTGAATACTGTGCAGTACTGAATACTGTGTAGTACTGTGTAGTACTGAATACTGTGTAGTACTGAATACTGTGCAGTACTGAATACTGTGTAGTACTGTGTAGTACTGAATACTGTGTAGTACTGAATACTGTGCAGTACTGAATACTGTGTAGTACTGTGTAGTACTGAATACTGTGTAGTACTGAATACTGTGTAGTACTGTGTAGTACTGAATACTGTGCAGTACTGAATACTGTGTAGTACTGTGTAGTACTGAATACTGTGTAGTACTGTGTAGTACTGAATAGCAGCACTGACAGATGAATGAAAAACAGCAGAACGGCTTTTGACAGCTTCGTCCGTCATCAGACGTTATTTGACGGCGGGTTTCGGACTACAGACCCAGAAAAGAGAGTTGGAGGTCAGTTGTTGTTGTTGGTCAGTTGTTGTTGTTGGTCAGTTGTTGTTGTTGGTCAGTTGTTGTGAGACGAACATGATTCGAAGGGTTCACGCTGCTAGCTCTGCTAGCTCGCATGCTAACCGTCCAAGTGTTACCTTGGTGTCAACATCCGGGCCTTCCTTGAATCCCACGTCGTTTTTAAACTTCCTGAGGAAGGACGGCTCCGCCGGCTTCACCCACGACACGCCGCGCGCCTTGTTTTTATTCATCCCTCGGACAGAAACACGAAGAACGAGTCCAGGGAAAATCCGCTTTTATCTGAGCGCTGCTGCTTCAACTCACCGCGTCACGTGACTGCTACAGAGGCTCGGATTGGCGGAGGTCCGCTGCTTCAGTCATGTGACTCCTAACGCTGCTGTGATTGGTGGAGGGCCGGAAAAGCAGTCATGTGGCTTCTCTAGCCGTTCTGATAGGTGGATTGACCTGCTAGCGACATGAGCAGTCTGCATGAATGAATGAATGCATGAATGAATGAATGAGTGAATGATATTCCTTTAACGAATATCAAACGGTGTTTGATTTGACTTTCTTCTTCTACTGCACAAAATGTTGCATTTCTGACGGCCTCACTGAGCTGCAGCCTGGTGAAGATCCAGATCATCACAAATGGTGAACGACTTTATTACAATCGCCAGAAGCTGGTGGCGACGTTTCTGTCCTGCAATTATGCAGACGCAGCCTGAGGCCCTGCAGACGCAGCCTCCCGCCCTGCAGACGCAGCCTGAGGCCCTGCAGACGCAGCCTCCCGCCCTGCAGACGCAGCCTGAGGCCCTGCAGACGCAGCCTCCCGCCCTGCAGACGCAGCCTCCCGCCCTGCAGACGCAGCCTCCCGCCCTGCAGACGCAGCCTGAGGCCCTGCAGACGCAGCCTGAGGCCCTGCAGACGCAGCCTCCCGCCCTGCAGACGCAGCCTGAGGCCCTGCAGACGCAGCCTCCCGCCCTGCAGACGCAGCCTCCCGCCCTGCAGACGCAGCCTGAGGCCCTGCAGACGCAGCCTCCCACCGATCTCTTCAAAGGCAGGGGTTAGTCCAGTGGTTCCTGCCCTGATGTGGAGAGTTCTGTGTGGTGACGGAGGAGATGTTCCGTGGTGACGTAGGAGATGCTCCGTGGTGACGGAGGTGTTCCGTGGTGACGGAGGTGTTCCGTGGTGACGGAGGAGATGCTCCGTGGTGACGGAGGTGTTCCGTGGTGACGGAGGAGATGCTCCGTGGTGACGGAGGTGTTCCGTGGAGCTGGAGAAGCAGAAAACCAGCAACTAAACGACGGCCAGTGGCTTTAGACTTTTTAACGATGTGACGTGTTGAATGAGCGTAATGTGGAGCCGCCAGGACAAAACCCCGATCCGTAGGATCAGCTGTTATTATTTCAAACCAAAGATGCAACATCTGTCCACCACATGGCAACCTTCCAGAACCTGGCAACCTTCCAGAACCTGGCGTCAGAGCTGGAGCTGCAAGAGAGGAAGTGGAAGTTGACAGCGACGCCATGAGAGCAGATTGCCGAGCGTCGGTCAGTCTGGCCAACCCGGCGCTCCAATCAGACGATTCACCGTTTCAGCTCAACTCTTCTGGACTGGAACACCAGATTCTGACAGTCCAGAGCTCATGGACACTTCTGGAATTTACTCAGAGGAAAAGCACCTCTAAATCCCAGGCCATGGTTCTCCACCAGAACAAGGTGTCTTGCCCCCTCCAGGTGGGTGGAGAACCTTGTCCCAGGTGGAGGAGTTCCAGTATCTCGGGGTCTTGTTCAGTGGGGGAAGATGGAGGTGAGATCGACAGGCGGATCGGTGCAGCGTCTGCAGTTCTGTGCTCGTTGTATCGTCTGAGCTCCTCCCCCTATCTCTAAGCCCCTCCCCCTCTCTAAGGATGACAGGAACCTCAGGAACCGTCAGTTATGTAATAAAGGTTCATCAAGAATTCTCAATATGTTTATAAATAAATAGATACAAGTTCTGCCTGCATTTTTGGAATAAGTAGATCTTTTTGACTTGGTAAACCCCAACACACACACACACACACACACACACACACACACACACACACACGCACGCACGCACGCACGCACGCACACACACACGCACGCACGCACGCACGCACGCACGCACGCACGCACGCACGCACGCACGCACGCACGCACGCACACACGCACACACACGCACGCGCGCACACACGCACGCGCGCACACGCACACGCGCACACGCACACGCACACGCGCACACGCACACGCACACGCACACACACACACGCACGCGCACACACGCACGCGCACATTTACAGAAAAACATCCTGAAGTAGCGGCTGGACCCAAGCATTAAGTCCTGGTCCTGGTCCTGGTCCTGGTCCTCAGGCCCTCCAGTCCCAGGGGACACACAGGACCCCGTCCTGGGTGACGGAGTAGAAGTGGGACACACAGAGGTGCAGGTCCTGCAGGTCCAGCAGGCCCAGCAGGGGGCGGAGCTCCATCAGTCTCCGACAGCAGCTGATCATCTGGACCAGACTCACCGTGGAGTCTCTGCTCAGACCCCCCAGGGACAGGGTCTCTACACAGTCCTGGACCAGCGAGTCCTCCTCTACCTGGACTCTGGAACCACAACCACACAGGACCTGGCGGTTATACCAGGAACCAACCAAGAACCACACACAGGAACCATACAGGAACTATAAAAGAACCACATAGGAACCATAAAGGAACCACATAGGAACCATAAAGGAACCACATAGGAACCATAAAAGAACCACATAGGAACCATAAAGGAACCACATAGGAACCATAAAAGAACCACATAGGAACCATAAAGGAACCACATAGGAACCATAAAAGAACCACATAGGAACCATAAAAGAACCACATAGGAACCATAAAGGAACCACACAGGAACCACAGACAGGAAGTTGACTGATTAAAGGTTTCATTGTGGTTCTTCTCTATTCTTTATTTGGACGGCAGAACATGGAGTTCTTGTCAGTCGGGTCTGGTTCTACCAGTTCTTATCGTGAGTCTTTGTTATGACGGGATCACAGAACCTGCAGAACAGGTCTACCGCCATAACCTGACCTTGGAACCAACCAAGAACCATACAAGAACCATACATTGAGATTTGCAGTGTGTGTGTGTGTGTACCCACTGCTTGTGGCGGTGTGTGCGCAGCCGGGCCTCGGGGGCGTGGCTCTGCAGGAAGCCCTGCAGTGTTGAGGGGTCAAAGGTCGTGGGGATGATGAAGTGTCCCATGTGATGAAGGCTGCAGGCGGAGCGGTCGCTGAAACACACACACATGTTCCACTAGCAGGTACTGGCCTGTGTGTGTGTGTGTGTGTGTGTGTGTGTGTGTGTGTACCTGTCCAGCACCACCCTCAGCCCCTGCAGACTGCGGGGGTGCAGGCGGAGGGGGGGGCTCTGCACCATCCGGAGGAAGGTGGTGAGGACGTTGTAGTGCTCTGTGATTGGCTGCACCGGGCCCAGTGGCTCCGCCTCCAGCAGCGAGGCTCCGCCCAGCAGGAGGCCGATCCGCTCCGTCAGCTCCTTCACTTCCTGCTGCAGGCGGAGGAAGCTGGGCAGCTGCTGGAGGACCTGCAGCGGGGGGGCGGGGTCAGAGGTCAGAGGTCAGGGTGAGGGTCAGAGTGAGG
>NC_137657.1:30017210-30076344 GCF_963422515.1 Blennius ocellaris | reverse complement strand
TTAATCCCAGACCGTCAGTGTTAATTCCAGACCGTCAGTGTTAATTCCAGACCGTCAGTGTTAATCCCAGACCGTCAGTGTTAATTCCAGACCGTCAGTGTTAATTCCAGACCGTCAGTGTTAACCCCAGACCGTCAGTGTTAATCCCAGACCGTCAGTGTTAATCCCAGACCGTCAGTGTTAATTCCAGACCGTCAGTGTTAACCCCAGACCGTCAGTGTTAACCCCAGACCGTCAGTGTTAATCCCAGACCGTCAGTGTTAACCCCAGACCGGCAGTGTTAATCCCAGACCGTCAGTGTTAATCCCAGACCGTCAGTGTTAATCCCAGACCGTCAGTGTTAACCCCAGACCGGCAGTGTTAATCCCAGACCGTCAGTGTTAATCCCAGACCGTCAGTGTTAATCCCAGACCGTCAGTGTTAATCCCAGACCGTCAGTGTTAATCCCAGACCGTCAGTGTTAATCCCAGACCGTCAGTGGTTTCTGTCTGGGACCTTAATAATTCAGCTACGTGTTTGAAGAGATCCCCGGTGTTGTGGATTCCCTGGTGTCTGTGTTAACTGGTGAATCACCAATGACTGGGAGCTGAAACAAAACACAGAGGACAGTGTGAGGACAGTGGACAGTGTGAAGACGGTGGACAGTGTGAAGGCGGTGGACACGGAGTGAAGACAGAGGACACGGAGTGAAGACGGTGGACAGTGTGAAGATAGGGGACACAGTGTGAAGACAGAGGACACAGAGTGAAGACAGGGGACACAGAGTGAAGACAGGGGACACAGATTGAAGATAGAGTGAAGACAGAGGACACAGAGTGAAGACGTCGGACACAGATTGAAGACAGGGGACACAGATTGAAGATAGAGTGAAGACAGAGGACACAGAGTGAAGACGTCGGACACAGATTGAAGATAGAGTGAAGACAGAGGACACAGAGTGAAGACGGGGGACACAGAGTGAAGACAGAGGACACAGAGTGAAGACAGGGGACACAGAGTGAAGACAGAGGACACAGATTGAAGATAGAGTGAAGACAGAGGACACAGAGTGAAGACAGGGGACACAGAGTGAAGACGGAGGACACAGAGTGAAGACAGAGGACACAGATTGAAGATAGAGTGAAGACAGAGGACACAGAGTGAAGACGGGGGACACAGAGTGAAGACAGAGGATACAGAGTGAAGACAGGGGACACAGAGTGAAGACGGAGGACACAGATTGAAGATAGAGTGAAGACAGGGGACACAGAGTGAAGACGGAGGACACAGATTGAAGATAGAGTGAAGACAGGGGACACAGAGTGAAGACGGAGGACACAGAGTGAAGATAGAGTGAAGACAGAGGACACAGAGTGAAGACAGAGGACACAGAGTGAAGACGGGGACACAGAGTGAAGACAGGGGACACAGAGTGAAGACAGGGGACACAGAGTGAAGACAGAGGACACAGATTGAAGATAGAGTGAAGACAGAGGACACAGAGTGAAGACAGGGGACACAGAGTGAAGACGGGGGACACAGAGTGAAGACAGGGGACACAGAGTGAAGACAGGGGACACAGATTGAAGATAGAGTGAAGACAGAGGACACAGAGTGAAGACAGGGGACACAGAGTGAAGACAGGGGACACAGAGTGAAGACAGAGGACACAGATTGAAGATAGAGTGAAGACAGAGGACACAGAGTGAAGACAGGGGACACAGAGTGAAGACAGAGGACACAGAGTGAAGACAGAGTGAAGACAGGGGACACAGAGTGAAGACAGAGGACACAGAGTGAAGACAGAGGACACAGATTGAAGACAGAGGACACAGAGTGAAGACAGGGGACACAGATTGAAGATAGAGTGAAGACAGAGGACACAGAGTGAAGACAGGGGACACAGAGTGAAGACGGAGGACACAGAGTGAAGACAGAGGACACAGATTGAAGATAGAGTGAAGACAGAGGACACAGAGTGAAGACGGGGGACACAGAGTGAAGACAGAGGACACAGAGTGAAGACAGGGGACACAGAGTGAAGACGGAGGACACAGATTGAAGATAGAGTGAAGACAGAGGACACAGAGTGAAGACGGGGGACACAGAGTGAAGACAGAGGACACAGAGTGAAGACAGGGGACACAGATTGAAGATAGAGTGAAGACAGAGGACACAGAGTGAAGACAGAGGACACAGAGTGAAGACAGAGGACACAGAGTGAAGATAGAGTGAAGACAGAGGACACAGAGTGAAGACGGAGGACACAGAGTGAAGATAGAGTGAAGACAGAGGACACAGAGTGAAGACAGAGGACACAGAGTGAAGACGGGGACACAGAGTGAAGACAGAGGACACAGAGTGAAGACAGAGGACACAGATTGAAGATAGAGTGAAGACAGAGGACACAGAGTGAAGACGGGGGACACAGAGTGAAGACGGGGGACACAGAGTGAAGACAGGGGACACAGAGTGAAGACAGGGGACACAGATTGAAGATAGAGTGAAGACAGAGGACACAGAGTGAAGACAGGGGACACAGAGTGAAGACAGAGGACACAGATTGAAGATAGAGTGAAGACAGAGGACACAGAGTGAAGACAGGGGACACAGAGTGAAGACAGAGGACACAGAGTGAAGACAGAGGACACAGATTGAAGATAGAGTGAAGACAGGGGACACAGAGTGAAGACAGAGGACACAGATTGAAGACAGAGGACACAGAGTGAAGACAAGGACACAGAGTGAAGACAGGGGACACAGATTGAAGATAGAGTGAAGACAGAGGACACAGAGTGAAGACAGAGGACACAGAGTGAAGACAGGGGACACAGAGTGAAGACAGGGGACACAGATTGAAGATAGAGTGAAGACAGAGGACACAGAGTGAAGACAGAGGACACAGAGTGAAGACAGAGGACACAGATTGAAGATAGAGTGAAGACAGAGGACACAGAGTGAAGACAGAGGACACAGAGTGAAGACGGAGGACACAGATTGAAGACAGAGGACACAGAGTGAAGACAGAGGACACAGAGTGAAGACAGGGGACACAGATTGAAGATAGAGTGAAGACAGAGGACACAGAGTGAAGACAGAGGACACAGATTGAAGATAGAGTGAAGACAGAGGACACAGAGTGAAGACAGGGGACACAGAGTGAAGACGGGGGACACAGAGTGAAGACAGGGGACACAGAGTGAAGACAGGGGACACAGAGTGAAGACAGAGGACACAGATTGAAGATAGAGTGAAGACAGAGGACACAGAGTGAAGACAGGGGACACAGAGTGAAGACAGAGGACACAGAGTGAAGACAGAGGACACAGATTGAAGATAGAGTGAAGACAGGGGACACAGAGTGAAGACAGAGGACACAGAGTGAAGACAGAGGACACAGATTGAAGACAGAGGACACAGAGTGAAGACAGAGGACACAGAGTGAAGACAGGGGACACAGATTGAAGATAGAGTGAAGACAGAGGACACAGAGTGAAGACAGAGGACACAGAGTGAAGACAGGGGACACAGATTGAAGATAGAGTGAAGACAGAGGACACAGAGTGAAGACAGAGGACACAGAGTGAAGACAGAGGACACAGATTGAAGATAGAGTGAAGACAGGGGACACAGAGTGAAGACAGAGGACACAGACTGAAGACAGAGGACACAGAGTGAAGACAGAGGACACAGAGTGAAGACAGGGGACACAGATTGAAGATAGAGTGAAGACAGAGGACACAGAGTGAAGACAGAGGACACAGAGTGAAGACAGAGGACACAGATTGAAGATAGAGTGAAGACAGAGGACACAGAGTGAAGACAGGGGACACAGAGTGAAGACAGAGGACACAGAGTGAAGACAGGGGACACAGATTGAAGATAGAGTGAAGACAGAGGACACAGAGTGAAGACAGGGGACACAGAGTGAAGACAGAGGACACAGAGTTAAACTGTATAAACAAAGCGACCACAGATCAGCTGATCATGAACTAATGTTCTGAGTTCGTCTGGAGACAAGACGAGTTTTAACGAGTTGAACGAGTTTTAACGAGTTGAACGAGTTGAACGAGTTTTAACGAGTTGAACGAGTTGAACGAGTTTAACCACTCGTCACTCGTTATTCGCGGCGCTGCTCCTGAAAATGAAACGTTACTTCGTTACGGTGTCGCTCCGTTACCTGCAGCCTGCTGCTGGACTTCCGGTGTGTATGGAGCGCTTCCGCCCCCTGCTGGTGAGGAGGAGACACTGCACTGCACTCACTGCTTCTCCTGGGAGCCCAACACCTCCTCCTCCTCCTCCTCCTCTTCCCTCCTCCTCCTCCTCTCCTCATCCTCTCCTCTCCTCCTCCTCTCCTCATCCTCCTCTCCTCTCTCCTCTTCCCTCCTCCTCCTCCTCTCCTCATCCTCCTCCTCTCCTCTCCTCTCTCCTCTTCCCTCCTCATCCTCCTCTCCTCCTCCTCTCCTCTTCCCTCCTCCTCCTCCTCTCCTCTCCTCCTCTCCCCTCCTCCTCACCCCCCTCTTCCCTCCTCCTCCTCCTCCTCTCCTCTCCTCTTCTCCTTCTTCTATGGCAGTTGGCAGTAAGGAATCAGTGCCTTACCTCCTGACTGTACGGAGTGTTGGTCACCATACCTTAACTCGACCTCTCAGAATAACACAAATAAATACATTTGGTTTATTGATCCAATCTTTTCTGCTGTTGTGTTGGAATGAAACAACCACATGTTCTACCTTACCTGTGGGTCAAACCTTACCTGTGGGTCAAACCTTACCTGTTGGTCAAACCTTACCTGTGGGTCAAACCTGGCAGGCAGAGTATGGCAGGTAGAGTATGGCAGGCAGAGTATGGCAGGTAGAGTATGGCAGGCAGAGTATGGCAGGTAGAGTATGGCAGGTAGAGTATGGCAGGCAGAGTATGGCAGGTAGAGTATGGCAGGTAGAGTATGGCAGGCAGAGTATGGCAGGCAGAGTATGGCAGGTAGAGTATGGCAGGCAGAGTATGGCAGGCAGAGTATGGCAGGCAGAGTATGGCAGGTAGAGTATGGCAGGCAGAGTATTTCACCTCCTCCTGACCACCACCATACCGATCACTGAAGCTGCTGTACACTGCCTTGCCCTTGGAAGGTTTTGGTCTTTTGGCTGATCAGCTGACAAAAGATGACAAAAGTTCCTTTCAGATGGACGCTGGTGATCACATCTGTATGTCACTGATGAAGCTCCGCCTACATTTGCTGCAGGACGACCTTGCTGAGAGATTTCATGTGTCACAGTCACAAGTCAGCGAGATTACATGGCTGTGGAGGAGAAGCTGAGGAGTTCCATGCCTTGGCTGCCCAGGAGACAATTCCAGCAGCTCATAATGTACATGAACAGATTATTAAAAAAACAAACCTGTTTCCAAGTGGTGTTGCCAATGTAGGCTTTGTTTATTTGTACATTAAAAGAATTAACCTCTCATATAAAGTGTGAATTATTTTGCTTGTCGTTTAAATGAAAATAACAAAACAAAATAATTAAAAATGTTGGCATATACTATTTCCAGCCATCTTCTCATGTCATCCAGCCGCTCAGAAATATCTCTATTGTGAGCCAAAGATATTCCTCCTGAGCTCCTCAGTGCATGTCGTCTCTTCTCATGTCGTCTCTTCTCATGTCGTCTCTTCTCATGTCGTCTCTTCTCATGTCGTCTCTTCTCATGTCGTCTCTTCTCATGTGGTCTCTTCTCATGTCGTCTCTTCTCATGTCGTCTCTTCTCATGTCGTCTCTTCTCATGTCGTCTCTTCTCATGTCGTCTCTTCTCATGTCGTCTCTTCTCATGTCGTCTCTTCTCATGTCGTCTCTTCTCATGTCGTCTCTTCTCATGTCGTCTCTTCTCATGTCGTCTCTTCTCATGTCGTCTCTTCTCATGTCGTCTCTTCTCATGTCGTCTCTTCTCATGTCGTCCTCTCCATGTTTCTGTGACACACGGTGGAAGACAAGTCATTAGCAGAGTCACAAACACAAAGTTTGACTAATTGAAATAAAATATAACAGACTATTGGTGCAACAGAAAGTATAATAAGAGATAAAGTAGCTGTACTTTAGTTTTTACATTCATGCTTTACTGTCCTCAGTTTTAGAATAGACGACTACATTATCATCATCAAATGTCCGGGCCTGAGGTGATGGTAGTGAGCATTCATGTCCGGGCCTGAGGTGATGTAGTGAGCATTCATGTCTGGGCCTGAGGTGATGTAGTGAGCATTCATGTCTGGGCCTGAGGTGATGATAGTGAGCATTCATGTCTGGGCCTGAGGTGATGTAGTGAGCATTCATGTCTGGGCCTGAGGTGATGATAGTGAGCATTCATGTCTGGGCCTGAGGGGATGGTAGTGAGCATTCATGTCTGGGCCTGAGGTGATGGTAGTGAGCATTCATGTCTGGGCCTGAGGTGATGGTAGTGAGCATTCATGTCTGGGCCTGAGGTGATGGTAGTGAGCATTCATGTCTGGGCCTGAGGTGATGGTAGTGAGCATTCATTAAAATATTTTCAAACAACACAACTATCAAATGATTTAACAGCTGTCTGTGTCTTTCTAGTGGCTACTAGATGAGTGTGAATATTACGTACAAACACTTACTACTACATTTGAAACATTATTTGTTTGATTTGTCAATGTTTTGGTCGCTGGGTTTGTTTAATAGATTCCTTAATATCCTAAACAAGACGCGGCTTAAGAATCGCTGGACCGGCTGCGTTAGCCTGTCGTCTTGTAAACACTGCGGCCCTGTAATGACAGCATGTAGCACTGGACACACTGATTTAGACTGTAGACTGTAATAAAGTCAGCTCTGTATGGAATATTGTGTTTCCACACTGATTGTTGCTCTTTGCTCTCCTCAGTGAAGAGGAAGGGAGGCCATCTGACCGGCAAACGGGCTCTAGAAACACCTCAAAGTCCTTTTCAAACTATCATCACAAGCAATGCATCGTTTACTCGTTGGTGTACGTGATCATAGCACATTTGACGCAAAATAACTTACCTTATGTGATATTTTAGACGCAAGTCTTCCCAATAGTTCTCCGTAGAAATGAATGCGATTTCGCTGTAACCGGAAGTGCGTTTCAAACAGGAAGTGAGGGACAGAAGTAAAAGTGGGCGGGGCGGAATAAGGTGGATAGAGGAACTCATGCTACATACTCCGGTACAGTAGGTGGCGCTATGCAGCGAATACGTCATGGTTGCAACCTGCCAATAAACCAGAAGAAGAAGAAGACGAAGCATAGTAGAAGAAGAAGAAGAAGACCCTGCCAGCAGACCCAACAAGTCAATGTCAGATAAGTGGCGGTGGTTCTTAAAAGAAGCAGAATAAAATGAGTATTCTGTCCTTTATTGTGTTGAGACGACTATAATCGATAACTTTAGTTCGTGTCATACATCATTTATTTGTAGTTTCATCCACTTCGTGAATCAGTCTGAGACAGATGTGATCGATCCACTGCTCCACACGAGGTTCAAAGTAAAATGACGTTTTCTCATCTTTATTCAATGTATTCTTCGGAATCAGGAGATTTTAAACTGCTAATGTGTGCTAGTCTGTAGTTCTTTATGTATCACGAGGACTCTGTTTAGCATAGCATTGTTCATCCACAGCAGTTAGCATCAGTCACAGTTAGCCTCCTTTAGCTTCAATCTTCATCCTTTCGCTTCATTTATCCTCCTTTAGCTTCACATTTATCCTCCTTTAGCTTCATTTATCCTTTTAGCTCCACAGTTGTCCCCTGTTTGTCCACAGTTGTCCCCTGTTTGTCCAAAGTTGTCCCCTGTTAGCTCCACAGTTGTCCTCTGCTTGTCCACAGTTGTCCCCTGTTAGCTCCACAGTTGTCCCCTGTTAGCTCCACAGTTGTCCTCTGCTTGTCCACAGCTGTCCCCTGTTAGCTCCACAGTTGTCCTCTGTTAGCTCCACAGTTGTCCCCTGTTAGCTCCACAGTTGTCCTCTGTTTGTCCACAGTTGTCCCCTGTTAGCTCCACAGTTGTCCCCTGTTAGCTCCACAGTTGTCCTCTGTTTGTCCACAGGGTGATGATCGTCAGAGGCTGAAACATGACAGACTTTGCAGAAGAGCAGAGGAACGAGCTGGAAGCTCTGGAGTCCATTTACCCCGATTCCTTCACAGGTCAGCACCTTTGGAACCTTCAAGACCTTCCACATGTCCACATGTCCACATGTCCACATGCTCCCTGTTCACAGAGCCCACAGGTCATGACGGAAATATGTCCATCCATGTGCCTGAGGGTCTGTGTCCACCCTCTGTAGTCCACGGTCCACCTGGACTCTGGTGCTGGTCTCGGCCGGCCCCGCTTGGCCTCGGACCCTGAGGGTCAAATCAACCAATGTGTGTGTGTGTGTGTGTGTTTGCAGTTCTCTCTGAGGACCCGTCCTGCTTCACCATCACTGTGACGTCTGACGCCGGCCAGGATGGAGAGAGTAAGATGATGAAGATGATGATGATGATGGTGATGATGGTGGTGATGGTGATGGTGATGATGATGGTGATGATGGTGGTGATGATGGTGATGGTGATGATGATGGTGATGACGACCATGAGGCTAGCTAGCTGGCTAACCACAGCTGTGTGTTGTGTGTGCAGCCGTGGAGACGACGCTAAAGTTCACCTATGTGGACACGTATCCTGACGAGGCGCCGCTGTGGGACATCCTGTCCCAGGAGAACCTGGAGGACGGGGACACGCAGGAAATACTCACCTTACTGCAGCAGCAGGTGTGCTGATGCTCAGAGAGCTGCCCCTCGCCACTGGGCCCCCTGAGGGCCCCCTGAGGGCCAACCTCTCTCACTCACTCTCTGGGTCTCTCTCTGGTCTCTCTGCCCCCCCCCCCCCCCCCCCCCACTAGGCTGAGGAGAACCTGGGGATGGTGATGATCTTCACTCTGGTCACTGCTGTTCAGGAGAAGCTGAATCACATTGTGGACTTGATGAAGACCAGGAAGGAGGAAGAGAAGGAACGGAGAGAGAGAGAGGCTGAGGAGGCTGAGAAGGTGAGGGAGGGACAATCATCACTGACCTGCCGTGTCAGTTCCACGCCCCCTAACCCACAGCAGAGCACACGTGTACGGACCGGGCCTCAGCCACCGGGCCTCAGCCACCGGGTGCTAGCGACCGGGCCTCAGCCACCGGGCCTCAGCCACCGGGTGCTAGCGACCGGGCCTTAGCCACCGGGCCTCAGCCACCGGGTGCTAGCCACCGGGCCTCAGCCACCGGGCCTCAGCCACCGGCCTCAGCCACCGGGCCTCAGCCACCGGGCCTCAGCCACCGGGTGCTAGCGACCGGGCCTTAGCCACCGGGCCTTAGCCACTGGGTGCTAGCCACCGGGCCTTAGCCACCGGGTGCTAGCCACCGGGCCTTAGCGACCGGGCCTTAGCCACCGGGCCTCAGCCACCGGGTGCTAGCCACCGGGCCTCAGCCACCGGGTGCTAGCCACCGGGCCTTAGCCACCGGGCCTCAGCCACCGGGCCTCAGCCACCGGGCCTCAGCGACCGGGTGCTAGCGACCGGGTGCTAGCCAGGAAGAGGCTGGGGCAGGATGGTAGGAAGGGTTAGCGGTTAGCCCTTCCCCGCTGGTGCTTTATTTCCTTGTGTGCTCCTCCAGCGCTCTGAACTGGTTGCTCTATGAATTTCTTTCTTTAAACTTGCTCCGCCGTCTCTGTCTCTGGGTGGCAGGTTCTATTCCAGGGCACGGTGGTGACCATCGAGAACTTCCTGTCGTGGAAAGCAGGATTTGATGTGGACATGGCTGAACTGAGGAGGAAGAAACAGAAGGAGGAGGAGCAGGGAGGAAAGACCAGACTGACAGGTCGGTTCGTCGCTAGCTACGTCCATCTGTCTGTACGTCTGTCTGTCTGTACGTCCGTCTGTCTGTACGTCTCTGTCTGTACGTCCGTCTGTCTGTACGTCCGTCTGTCTGTACGTCTGTCTGTCTGTACGTCCATCTGTCTGTACGTCCGTCTGTCTATACGTCCATCTGTCTGTACGTCCGTCTGTCTGTACGTCCATCTGTCTGTACGTCCGTCTGTCTGTACGTCCATCTGTCTGTACGTCCATCTGTCTGTACGTCCATCTGTCTGTACGTCCATCTGTCTGTACGTCCGTCTGTCTATACGTCCGTCTGTCTGTACGTCCATCTGTCTGTACGTCTGTCTGTCTGTACGTCCATCTGTCTGTACGTCTGTCTGTCTGTACGTCTGTCTTCCTGTACGTCTGTCTGTCCTCTGGTCACTAGTCTCTACGTCGGTCAATACCTCTGTCGGTGCTTCCGTTGGTCTGTCCCTGGGTTGGTCCGTCCGTCCATCTGTCAGGACAGACTGTAGGCCTGGCCCCCAAGAAGTCCATCCCATTGGAAATGAACTTGATAATTATGGCAGCGTTGACATATTGATGTGTTCCCACGAGGAAACCAACCGGCAGCGTGTTGGTCTTCCTCGTCTCTCGCCTCCAAACAGGCTGGAGGACAAGAGGCTCCACTCTGGGATGGGCCTCAGCACCTGTTACAGTCCGTCTCCTGGTTCCTGGACCAGACCAGTTACAGTCCACCTCCTGGTTCCTGGACCAGACCAGTTACAGTCCGTCTCCTGGTTCCTGGACCAGACCAGTTACAGTCCGTCTCCTGGTTCCTGGACCAGACCAGTTACAGTCCACCTCCTGGTTCCTGGACCAGACCAGTTACAGTCCGTCTCCTGTTCTTTTTGATAGAAAATCCCCATCACTGATGGGCCTCAGCACCTGGAGAGGCTCTCTCACTCAACAACACTCACCAGCTACTAACACTTGTTCCGTAGGGCGGTATGTACGTTGGTCGGTTGGTCTGTCGGGTGGTACGCCGGTTGCACGTACATTGGTCTAGTGGTATGTGAATTGGTTGGTCCTAAGTCTTGTGTACATTGGTCGGTTGGTACGTAGGTTGGTACGTACATTGGTCGGTTGGTACGTAGGTTGGTACGTACATTGGTCGGTTGGTACGTAGGTTGGTACGTACATTGGTAGGTTGGTACGTACATTGGTCGGTTGGTACGTAGGTTGGTACGTACATTGGTCGGTTGGTACGTAGGTTGGTACGTACATTGGTAGGTTGGTACGTACATTGGTCGGTTGGTACGTAGGTTGGTACGTACATTGGTCGGTTGGTACGTAGGTTGGTACGTACATTGGTAGGTTGGTACGTACATTGGTCGGTTGGTACGTAGGTTGGTACGTACATTGGTCGGTTGGTACGTAGGTTGGTACGTACATTGGTAGGTTGGTACGTACATTGGTCGGTTGGTACGTAGGTTGGTACGTACATTGGTAGGTTGGTACGTACATTGGTCGGTTGGTACGTAGGTTGGTACGTACATTGGTCGGTTGGTACGTAGGTTGGTACGTACATTGGTCGGTTGGTACGTACATTGGTCGGTTGGTACGTAGGTTGGTACGTACATTGGTCGGTTGGTACGTAGGTTGGTACGTACATTGGTCGGTTGGTACGTACATTGGTCGGTTGGTACGTAGGTTGGTACGTACATTGGTCGGTTGGTACGTCAGGCGGTGCGTCCATCAGTACATCTGTCGGTAGGGACAAATGGACATAAGGGACATATGGTGTGTACGGTACCTTATTTGGTAGGTTGGTATGTACGTCAGTACATCCTATGGTATGTACATAATCCAGACATTTTTTTGTCAACAGGTAAACAGCTGTTCGAACGAGACCACAACCTGGACACTTCAGACATCCAGTTCTTGGAAGAAGGTAAAACCACAACCTCTCATGGCTTCTGTCAGGGTTCGGTTCTCTAAACTCTGCAGTCAAACTTGATCTGTCCAGAGGTCAAAGGTCAGAGTCCAGGCTCCAGAGGTCGAAGGTCAGGCTCCAGAAGTCAGGCTCCAGAGGTCGAAGGTCAGGCTCCAGAAGTCAGGCTCCAGAAGTCAGAGTCCAGAGGTCAAAAGTCAGGCTCCAGAATTTAGAGGTCAAAGGTCAGAGTCCAGGCTCCAGAAGTCAGAGGTCAAAGGTCAGAGTCCAGGCTCCAGAAGTCAGAGTCCAGAGGTCAAAAGTCAGGTTCCAGAAATCAGAGGTCAAAGGTCAGAGTCCAGGCTCCAGAAGTTAGAGGTCAAAGGTCAGAGTCCAGGCTCCAGAAGTCAGAGTCCAGAGGTCAAAAGTCAGGCTCCAGAAGTCAGAGGTCAAAGGTCAGAGTCCAGGCTCCAGAAGTCAGAGTCCAGAGGTCAGAAGTCAGAGGTCAAAGGTCAGGCTCCAGAAGTCAGAGTCCAGGTTCCAGAGGTCGAAGGTCAGGCTCCAGAAGTCAGAGTCCAGGCTCCAGAGGTCAGGATCAGGACCTGGTTCAGGTCTCTCTCTGTGTTGCAGCTGGAAACAACGTGGAGGTGGACGAGTCCCTCTTCCAGGACCTGGAGGACCTGGACTTGGATGAGGAGGACCTGGACTTGGATCCTCTGGAACTGGGCAGTGATGAGGACTGAAGCCACATCGAGAACCAGATGCTTGGTTCTTCTGTGGGCCCAGCAGAACCAGATCCAGAACCAAATGTGTGGTTCCAACAGACACTCTCCATCCCTCACTTCCAGAATAAAAGCTCAGAATTCTGAACTTTTCTTTATTTGATTTGACTTTTATTCTTCAAACAAAATCAATCTCTTGTAATCTGATTACACGCTGAGTCCATGACACGGAGAAACCATGAAAACGAAGACTAGGAGAGAATATAGACCAGGGGTGGTCAATCCTGGTCCTGGAGGGCCGCAGCCCTGCAGGTTTTCAGTGTCTCCTCACATCAACACAGCAACTAGTGGCTCCTAGTCCAGCTTCCTGCAGAACCTCATGATACCAGGTGTGTTTGAGCAGGAAACATTGAAAACCTGCAGGACTGCAGCCCTCCAGGACCAGGATGACCCAATGTAGACTGTAGGAGAGAACAAAGGGGAGAGAACATAGACTGTAGGAGAGAACAAAGGAGAGAGAGCATAGACTGTAGGAGAGAACAAAGGGGAGAGAACATAGACTGTAGGAGAGAACAAAGGGGAGAGAACATAGACTGTAGGACAGAACAAAGGAGAGAGAACATAGACTGTAGGAGAGAACAAAGGGGAGAGAACATAGACTGTAGGAGAGAACAAAGGGGAGAGAACATAGACTGTAGGAGAGAACAAAGGAGAGAGAGCATAGACTGTAGGACAGAACAAAGGAGAGAGAACATAGACTAGGAGAGAACATAGACTAGAAGAGAACATAGACTGTAGGAGAGAACAAAGGAGAGAGAACATAGACTAGAAGAGAACAAAGGGGAGAGAACATAGACTGTAGGAGAGAACATAGACTAGAAGAGAACAAAGGGGAGAGACCATAGACTGTAGGAGAGAACCAAGGAGAGAGAGCATAGACTAGAAGAGAACAAAGGAGAGAGAACATAGACTGTAGGAGAGAACATAGACTAGAAGAGAACAAAGGGGAGAGAACATAGACTGTAGGAGAGAACAAAGGAGAGAGAACATAGACTAGGAGAGAACATAGACTGTAGGAGAGAACAAAGGAGAGAGAACATAGACTAGAAGAGAACAAAGGGGAGAGAACATAGACTGTAGGAGAGAACATAGACTAGAAGAGAACAAAGGGGAGAGACCATAGACTGTAGGAGAGAACAAAGGAGAGAGAACATAAGACTAGAAGAGAACAAAGGAGAGAGAACATAGACTAGAAGAGAACAAAGGAGAGAGAACATAGACTAGAAGAGAACAAAGGAGAGAGAACATAGACTAGAAGAGAACAAAGGAGAGAGAACATAAGACTAGAAGAGAACAAAGGAGAGAGAACATAGACTAGAAGAGAACAAAGGAGAGAGAACATAGACTAGAAGAGAACAAAGGAGAGAGAACATAGACTAGAAGAGAACAAAGGAGAGAGAACATAGACTAGAAGAGAACAAAGGAGAACAGACTGAAGGCGATTCATCCTCCATAAGAACAAGAAGAAAGTTAAAAAATTGGTTCTGCTGTTCCAACTTTCCTGGCTGATGTTGGTGCTGCACTGCTGAAACACCAACGGGTGAGAGAGAGAGAGAGAGAGAGGTTGGTGGAGGTGAGAGAGAGAGAGAGAGAGAGAGAGAGAGAGAGAGAGAGAGAGGTTGGTGGAGGTGAGAGAGAGAGAGAGAGAGAGAGAGAGAGAGAGAGAGGTTGGTGGAGGTGAGAGAGAGAGAGAGAGAGAGAGAGAGAGGTTGGTGGAGGTGAGAGAGAGAGAGAGAGAGAGAGAGGTTGGTGGAGGTCAGGGTGAGACAGAGAGAGAGAGAGAGAGGGTGGAGGTGAGAGAGAGAGAGAGAGAGAGAAAGAGGGTGGAGGTGAGAGAGAGAGAGAGGTTGGTGGAGGTCAGGGTGAGAGAGAGAGAGAGAGAGAGAGAGGGTGAAGGTGAGAGAGAGAGAGAGAGAGAGGGTGAAGGTGAGAGAGAGAGAGAGAAAGAGGGTGGAGGTGAGAGAGAGAGAGAGAGAGAGAGAGAGAGGGTGAAGGTGAGAGAGAGAGAGAGAGAGAGGGTGGAGGTGAGAGAGAGAGAGAGAGAGAGAGAGAGAGAGAGGGTGAAGGTGAGAGAGAGAGAGAGAGAAAGAGGGTGGAGGTGAGAGCAGCAGTAGCAACAGACGTAGTTCAGCACCACCCAGTATGGAGTGACTGAATAATAGAATGTAAAGTGTGTAGTGTCGAGAAAAGTACTATATAACACCTATGCAGCATTATTATTATTGTTATTATTATTATTATTATTGTTGTTGTTGTTATTACTATTGTTATTATTGTTATTATTGCTAGTGTTATTATTATTATTATTATTATTATAAGAGAGAAGAAAGAGGAGGAACATTCTCATCATGTTAAACTCATTCTGGGGGCTGATCTATCAATCACTCACAATATTGATCACTGGCACTAAACACTCTGCTCCTGCTCCTCCTGCTCCTCCTCCTCCTCCTCCTCCTCCTCCTCCTCCTCCTCCTCCAAGCTCTCCTCCTCCTCCTCCTCCTCCAGGCTCTCCTCCTCCTCCTCCTCCTCCTCCAGGCTCTTCTGCTCCGCCTCCTCCTCCTCCTCCTCCTCCTCCTCCTCCAGGCTCTTCTCCTCCTCCAGGCTCTTCTCCTCCTCCTCCTCCAGGCTCTTCTCTTCCTCCAGGCTCTCCTCCTCCTCCAGGCCTGGAGGGGCTAATCAGGAGGACCGGGACTCTTCCCAGTGGGGGGTCCCATATTTGGGCTGGTGGTCACTTTTTTCACAGCACTGGGTTGTTGACATGCTGTTCCTGCAGTTCCTGTTGTTCCTGTTGTTCCTGTTGTTCCTGTTGTTCCTGCAGTTCCTGCAGTTCCTGTTGTTCCTGTTGTTCCTGCAGTTCCTGCAGTTCCTGTTGTTCCTGTTGTTCCTGCAGTTCCTGTTGTTCCTGCTGTTCCTGTTGTTCCTGTTGTTCCTGCAGTTCCTGTTGTTCCTGTTGTTCCTGCAGTTCCTGTTGTTCCTGCAGTTCCTGTTGTTCCTGTTGTTCCTGCAGTTCCTGTTGTTCCTGTTGTTCCTGCAGTTCCTGTTGTTCCTGCAGTTCCTGTTGTTCCTGCAGTTCCTGTTGTTCCTGCAGTTCCTGTTGTTCCTGCAGTTCCTGTTGTTCCTGCAGTTCCTGTTGTTCCTGCTGTTCCTGTTGTTCCTGCAGTTCCTGCAGTTCCTGTTGTTCCTGCAGTTCCTGCTGTTCCTGCAGTTCCTGTTGTTCCTGCTGTTCCTGCAGTTCCTGTTGTTCCTGTTGTTCCTGCTGTTCCTGCAGTTCCTGTTGTTCCTGTTGTTCCTGCAGTTCCTGTTGTTCCTGCAGTTCCTGTTGTTCCTGCAGTTCCTGTTGTTCCTGCTGTTCCTGCAGTTCCTGCTGTTCCTGTTGTTCCTGCTGTTCCTGTTGTTCCTGCAGTTCCTGTTGTTCCTGCTGTTCCTGCAGTTCCTGTTGTTCCTGCAGTTCCTGTTGTTCCTGTTGTTCCTGTTGTTCCTGTTGTTCCTGCAGTTCCTGCAGTTCCTGTTGTTCCTGTTGTTCCTGCAGTTCCTGCAGTTCCTGCAGTTCCTGTTGTTCCTGTTGTTCCTGCAGTTCCTGTTGTTCCTGCTGTTCCTGTTGTTCCTGTTGTTCCTGCAGTTCCTGTTGTTCCTGTTGTTCCTGCAGTTCCTGTTGTTCCTGCAGTTCCTGTTGTTCCTGTTGTTCCTGCAGTTCCTGTTGTTCCTGTTGTTCCTGCAGTTCCTGTTGTTCCTGCAGTTCCTGTTGTTCCTGCAGTTCCTGTTGTTCCTGCAGTTCCTGTTGTTCCTGCAGTTCCTGTTGTTCCTGCAGTTCCTGTTGTTCCTGCTGTTCCTGTTGTTCCTGCAGTTCCTGCAGTTCCTGTTGTTCCTGCAGTTCCTGCTGTTCCTGCAGTTCCTGTTGTTCCTGCTGTTCCTGCAGTTCCTGTTGTTCCTGTTGTTCCTGCTGTTCCTGCAGTTCCTGTTGTTCCTGTTGTTCCTGCAGTTCCTGTTGTTCCTGCAGTTCCTGTTGTTCCTGCAGTTCCTGTTGTTCCTGCTGTTCCTGCAGTTCCTGCTGTTCCTGCTGTTCCTGTTGTTCCTGCAGTTCCTGTTGTTCCTGCTGTTCCTGCAGTTCCTGTTGTTCCTGTTGTTCCTGCAGTTCCTGTTGTTCCTGCAGTTCCTGTTGTTCCTGTTGTTCCTGCAGTTCCTGCAGTTCCTGTTGTTCCTGTTGTTCCTGCAGTTCCTGTTGTTCCTGCAGTTCCTGTTGTTCCTGTTGTTCCTGCTGTTCCTGCTGTTCCTGTTGTTTCTGCTGTTCCTGTTGTTCCTGCTGTTCCTGTTGTTCCTGCAGTTCTTGTTGTTCCTGCTGTTCCTGCTGTTCCTGCTGTTCCCAGGCCGCCCCCCCCACTGGAAGCTTCTTTATGTAAAGTTGACTGTTTTGGCAGACGCCCCCTGCTGACGGAAGACGTGGAAGATGATAGAAAGAAGAAGGCTAGAATTAGAACCATAATGTCTCTTGTCCATTAGAACGTCTCACGGTGAGAAACAACTCCAGGCGGAGGAACAGCTAAGATGAGGAACTTTTCCTCCACTGTTCAGTTTCAGAATCAAGTCCGTGATTCTGAGGCTCGTGGGATTGAACACGAAACGTAGGATTTGAAGAAGAGTTTGATCAACTGGGACACTTTGTCTTTTGTGTCCTCAGAAAGCAGAACCAGCAGGACTGAGCACATTGAAGAGTAGGATGGAGTCTACATGACATACGTCCCAAGATTCTAGGATCTCCATGATTCAGCTCTTCATCAATGAAACTGGGCTGAGAATGTAGATGAGTTTTAAAAAGTGATTTAGTGTGTGAAGCAGAGCCGAGGGGACGGATTGACAAGAGGACAAATAAATAGCAATAAGAGGACAAATGTGAATATAAAGCATGAGTCAGATTAAATACTACAGAGAATGAAGGTCAAAGGAAGTGATCCACCACAGAAGAAGAACTTGACAGACAGGAAGTGATCCACCACAGAAGAAGAACTTGACAGACAGGAAGTGATCCACCACAGAAGAAGAACTTGACAGACGGAAGTGATCCACCACAGAAGAAGAACTTGACAGACAGGAAGTGATCCACCACAGAAGAAGAACTTGACAGACAGGAAGTGATCCACCACAGAAGAAGAACTTGACAGACAGGAAGTGATCCACCACAGAAGAAGAACTTGACAGACAGGAAGTGATCCACCACAGAAGAAGAACTGGAGCAGAGGGACTCTGGACTCAGCTCAGGTAACACCAGGAGTTTCCAGTCTGTGGAGTGTTGCTGTACTTTAGGAGTACTAAGTATAGAAGTATACTCTGGACAGCAGTAGTGAAGAAGAGTGTAGAATGTGTCCGTTGTGTCCCGTTGATTCCGTCCATCCATTCCGCTCTCACTCAGTGTCTCCGATGTCCCAGACGAAGGACACGGGAAAGTCCTTCATCTCCCTCTGGAAGACCTCGTCAAACCAGCGGTTCTGAGTGGAGCTCAGGTGGTTCTTCCAGTCGCCGATGGTTCCTGAAGTACACAAGAGACCAGATACCTGAGACCAGACACCTGAGACCATACACCTGAGACCAGACACCTGAGACCATACACCTGAGACCAGACACCTGAGACTATACACCTGAGACCATACACCTGAGACCATACACCTGAGACCAGACACCTGAGACTATACACCTGAGACCATACACCTGAGACCATACACCTGAGACCAGACACCTGAGACCAGACACCTGAGACTATACACCTGAGACTATACACCTGAGACCAGACACCTGAGACTATACACCTGAGACCAGACACCTGAGACTATACACCTGAGACCATACACCTGAGACCATACACCTGAGACCATACACCTGAGACCATACACCTGAGACTATACACCTGAGACCAGACACCTGAGACCATACACCTGAGACCATACACCTGAGACCATACACCTGAGACTATACACCTGAGACCAGACACCTGAGACCAGACACCTGAGACTATACACCTGAGACCAGACACCTGAGACCATACACCTGAGACCAGACACCTGAGACCATACACCTGAGACCATACACCTGAGACTATACACCTGAGACCAGACACCTGAGACCAGACACCTGAGACTATACACCTGAGACCATACACCTGAGACCATACACCTGAGACTATACACCTGAGACCATACACCTGAGACCAGACACCTGAGACCATACACCTGAGACCAGACACCTGAGACCATACACCTGAGACCATACACCTGAGACCAGACACCTGAGACCATACACCTGAGACCATACACCTGAGACCAGACACCTGAGACCATACACCTGAGACCATACACCTGAGACCAGACACCTGAGACCAGACACCTGAGACCATACACCTGAGACCAGACACCTGAGACCATACACCTGAGACCATACACCTGAGACCAGACACCTGAGACCAGACACCTGAGACCATACACCTGAGACCATACACCTGAGACCAGACACCTGAGACCATACACCTGAGACCATACACCTGAGACCAGACACCTGAGACCAGACACCTGAGACCAGACACCTGAGACCAGACACCTGAGACCAGTCATAGCGCTTGGTTTTAATTACTGACTGGTAAAAGTCACTTTAGTGTGGCAGCACAGAATGTATTTCTGTACTTATGAGTGTATTTCTCTCTCCTTCCTGCAGAAACATGTAATGTCTTAGTTTGTGAAGGAAATGATGAAACTTGTCTAGTTCTTGGGGGGCGTGGCCACCTGGGGGTTCCTCTGGGAGTCTGGAGGCGGGTCTTTGTGAGGACTACTTCCAGTGTACAGGCAGTTATTTTAATGAATCGTTAGTTTTCAGTGTGTGTCAGGTGCTTTTATTCTGAAGGCTTACCTTTCCTCATGAAGCGTCCCATGCGGTGGCTCAGCAGACTGTCCGGCACTTGGACATAACTGGCTTTGGGAATCTTGCTCATGTTGCTGAAGGTGCTGTGTTTCACCACGGCGGCGAGCTGGCCTCCAGTCAGCGGTCTGTCCAGGAACACACTGATCCTCTCCACCACCGCCTGCAGGTCCTGCAACCACAGGTCCCCCACAGGTCAGGCTGGAACCACAGGTCCCCCACAGGTCAGAGTGATCCTCTCCACCACCGCCTGCAGGTCCTGCAACCACAGGTCAGACTGGTGGAACGGTCCCTCACAGGTCAGACTGGTGGAACGGTCCACTCACAGGTCAGAGTGGTGGAACGGTCCCTCACAGGTCAGAGTGGTGGAACGGTCCACTCACAGGTCAGACTGGTGGAACGGTCCCTCACAGGTCAGAGTGGTGGAACGGTCCACTCACAGGTCAGACTGGTGGAACGGTCCACTCACAGGTCAGAGTGGTGGAACGGTCCCTCACAGGTCAGAGTGGTGGAACGGTCCACTCACAGGTCAGACTGGTGGAACGGTCCCTCACAGGTCAGAGTGGTGGAACGGTCCCTCACAGGTCAGACTGGTGGAACGGTCCCTCACAGGTCAGAGTGACGGAACGGTCCCTCACAGGTCAGAGTGGTGGAACGGTCCCTCACAGGTCAGAGTGGTGGAACGGTCCACTCACAGGTCAGAGTGGTGGAACGGTCCCTCACAGGTCAGAGTGGTGGAACGGTCCCTCACAGGTCAGAGTGACGGAACGGTCCCTCACAGGTCAGACTGGTGGAACGGTCCCTCACAGGTCAGAGTGACGGAACGGTCCATGGCAGTAAGCGTAATGGAACGGTCCATGGTGGAAAGCGTAATGGAACGGTCCATGGTGGAAAGCGTAATGGAACGGTCCATGGTGGAAAGCGTAATGGAACGGTCCATGGTGGAAAGCGTAATGGAACGGTCCATGGTGGAAAGCGTAATGGAACGGTCCATGGTGGAAAGCGTAATGGAACGGTCCATGGTGGAAAGCCGTCAGTCTTTCCAGCTCCTACCTGAATCATTTCTTCGTACGTGATGAACAGCATGTTCACATGGTCCTTGTGGGAGTACCAACCCTTCACGTGATCAAACCAGCTGGACGGAAACACTGGAGACAGTAAACGCAATACACACGGTCAGCAACATGGCGCAGAGTGTATGGAAGAGTGTATGGAAGAGTGTAAGGACGGCGATGAGCCTTACCCTCTCCTCTCATGAACTTCTCAAAGAATTCATCAAAGCTCTTGGGTGTTTCCAACATGTTAGCAAGCTTATGGAAGTGAAAGTAGGACACCAGGACGTCTTTGGGATTCCTTGCCACGTAGATCACCTAACGGAGGTCAATTGTAAGCGTGAGTACAACCTTACAAGCAAGGCTGCAGGTCCTACAGCCTCCAGCACACTGGCAGAAGTGACGCATCAGCAGGAACTTATCACAACCCTGAAATCTGGAACGTGGCCGTCGTTTACTGAGACTGGAGAGCAGGAAGTCGTACCAGCAACCAGGAAACGACAACCAGGAAACGTCAACCAGGAAACGACAACCAGGAAACGACAACCAGGAAACGTCAACCAGGAAACGACAACCAGGAAACGACAACCAGGAAACGTCAACCAGGAAACGACAACCAGGAAACGACAACCAGGAAACGTCAACCAGGAAACGACAACCAGGAAACGACAACCAGGAAATGACAACAAGGAAACGACAACCAGGAAATGACAACAAGGAAACGTCAACCAGGAAACGTCAACCAGGAAACGCCAACAAGGAAACGTCAACCAGGAAACGCCAACCAGGAAACGACAACAAGGAAACGTCAACCAGGAAACGACAACAAGGAAACGACAACCAGGAAATGACAACAAGGAAACGTCAACCAGGAAACGACAACAAGGAAACGACAACCAGGAAATGACAACAAGGAAACGACAACCAGGAAACGACAACAAGGAAACGACAACCAGGAAACGACATGAGGACAGTAAGGACAGTAAAGACAGTAAGGACAGTAAAGACAGTAAGGACAGTAAGGACAGTAAGGACAGTAAAGACAGCAAGGACAGTAAGGACAGTAAAGACAGTGAGGACAGTGAGGACAGTAAAGACAGCAAGGACAGTGAGGACAGTAAAGACAGTAAAGACAGTAAGGACAGTAAAGACAGTGAGGACAGTGAGGACAGTAAGGACAGTAAAGACAGTGAGGACAGTAAGGACAGTAAAGACAGTAAGGACAGTAAAGACATTGAGGACAGTAAGGACAGTAAAGACAGTAAGGACAGTAAAGACAGTTAGGACAGTAAAGACAGTAAGGACAGTAAAGACAGTGAGGACAATAAGGACAGTGAGGACAGTAACGACAGTAAAGACAGTGAGGACAGTAAAGACAGTGAGGACAGTAAGGACAGTAAAGACAGTTAGGACAGTAAAGACAGTAAGGACAGTAAAGACAGTGAGGACAATAAGGACAGTGAGGACAGTAAAGACAGTGAGGACAGTAAGGACAGTAAAGACAGTAAGGACAGTAAAGACAGTGAGGACAGTAACGACAGTAAAGACAGTGAGGACAGTAAAGACAGTGAGGACAGTAAGGACAGTAAAGACAGTAAGGACAGTAAAGACAGTGAGGACAGTAAAGACAGTAAGGACAGTGAGGACAGTAAAGACAGTAAGGACAGTAAGGACAGTAAAGACAGTAAGGACAGTAAAGACAGTGAGGACAATAAGGACAGTGAGGACAGTAACGACAGTAAAGACAGTGAGGACAGTAAAGACAGTGAAGACAGTGAGGACAGTGAGGACAGTAAAGACAGTGAGGACAGTAAAGACAGTAAGGACAGTAAAGACAGTGAGGACAGTAAGGACAGTAAAGACAGTGAGGACAGTAAGGACAGTGAGGACAGTAAGGACAGTAAAGACAGTGAGGACAGTGAGGACAGTAAAGACAGTGAGGACAGTAAAGACAGTAAGGACAGTAAAGACAGTGAGGACAGTAAGGACAGTAAAGACAGTAAGGACAGTGAGGACAGTGAGGACAGTAAAGACAGTAAGGACAGTGAGGACAGTAAGGACAGTGAAGACAGTGAGGACAGTAAGGACAGTGAAGACAGTGAGGACAGTGAGGACAGTAAGGACAGTAAAGACAGTGAGGACAGTAAAGACAGTAAGGACAGTGAGGACAGTAAGGACAGTGAGGACAGTAAAGACAGTAAGGACAGTGAGGACAGTAAGGACAGTGAGGACAGTGAAGACAGTGAGGACAGTGAAGACAGTGAGGACAGTAAGGACAGTGTGGACAGTGAGGACAGTAAGGACAGTAAAGACAGTGAAGACAGTGAGGACAGTGAGGACAGTGAGGACAGTAAGGACAGTAAAGACAGTGAAGACAGTGAGGACAGTAAGGACAGTAAAGACAGTAAGGACAGTGAGGACAGTAAAGACAGTGAGGACAGTAAAGACAGTGAGGACAGTGAGGACAGTAAAGACACTAAGGACAGTGAGGACAGTAAGGACAGTGAGGACAGTTAGGACAGTAAGGACAGTGAGGACAGTAAAGACAGTGAGGACAGTGAGGACAGTAAGGACAGTGAGGACAGTAAAGACAGTGAGGACAGTAAGGACAGTGAGGACAGTTAGGACAGTAAGGACAGTGAGGACAGTAAGGACAGTGAGGACAGTAAAGACAGTGAGGACAGTGAGGACAGTAAGGACAGTAAGGACAGTGAGGACAGTAAAGACACTAAGGACAGTGAGGACAGTAAGGACAGTGAGGACAGTTAGGACAGTAAGGACAGTGAGGACAGTAAAGACAGTGAGGACAGTGAGGACAGTAAGGACAGTAAAGACAGTGAGGACAGTGAGGACAGTAAGGACAGTAAGGACAGTGAGGACAGTAAGGACAGTAAAGACAGTAAGGACAGTGAAGACAGTGAGGACAGTAAAGACAGTAAGGACAGTAAAGACAGTGAGGACAGTAAGGACAGTGAAGACAGTAAGGACAGTGAAGACAGTAAGGACAGTAAAGACAGTGAGGACAGTAAGGAGAGTGAGGACAGTGAGGACAGTGAGGACAGTGAAGACAGTGAGGACAGTAAAGACAGTGAGGACAGTGAGGACAGTAAGGAGAGTGCCTACCTTGCCCCTCCCCCGGCTCAGCGCGGTGGGCATCAGGTGGTAGGGCAGGTGCGTGACGCGCAGCCGGGGGGGCGGAGCCACGGCGAAGCGCTCCCTGCAGCCGGACACCTCGATCCAGGGCATCACGTCGGCGTTGGACGTCCCGTCTGTCCTGCTGATGGACGTCACGTCTCCCTTCGCCTGCAGGAGCAGCATGATCTGCTGCAACCAGATGGTCCCTGGGACAGTGGACGTACTCTGTGTACTCTGTACTCCGTACTCTGTACTCACTATACTCTGTACTCTGTACACACTCTGTGTACTCTGTACTCTGTACTCACTATACTCTGTACTCTGTACACACTCTGTGTACTCTGTACTCTGTACTTTGTACTCACTGTACTCTGTACTGTGTACTCTGTACTCTGTACTCACTCTGTGTACTCTGCACTCACTATACTCTGTACTCTGTACACACTCTGTGTACTCTGTACTCTGTACTTTGTACTCACTGTACTCTGTACTGTGTACTCTGTACTCTGTACTCACTCTGTGTACTCTGTACTCACTATACTCTGTACTCTGTACACACTCTGTGTACTCTGTACTCTGTACTCTGTACTCACTCTGTGTACTCTGTACTCTGTACACACTCTGTGTACTCTGTACTCTGTACTCACTCTGTGTACTCTGTGCTCTGTACTTTGTACTCACTGTACTCTGTACACACTCTGTGTACTTTGTACTCTGTACTCACTCTGTGTACTCTGTACTCTGTACACACTCTGTGTACTCTGTACTCTGTACTCTGTACTCACTCTGTGTACTCTCTACACACTCTGTGTACTCTGTACTCTGTACACACCGGACCGTCACACTCTACACACTCTACACTGACCCCTACTGGCCCCTACTGGCCCCCACTGACCCCTACTGGCTCCAACTGGCCCCTACTGGCTCCTACTGGCCCCCACTGACCCCTACTGGCCCCTACTGGCCCCCACTGACCCCTACTGGCCCCCACTGACCCCTACTGGCTCCTACTGGCCCCTACTGGCTCCTACTGGCCCCCACTGACCCCTACTGGCTCCTACTGGCCCCTACTGGCCCCCACTGACCCCTACTGGCCCCCACTGACCCCTACTGGCTCCTACTGGCCCCTACTGGCCCCCACTGGCCCCCACTGGCTCCTACTGGCCCCTACTGGCCCTTACTGACCCCTACTGGCTCCTACTGGCCCCTACTGGCCCTTACTGAACCTTACTGACCCCTACTGACCCCTACTGGCTCCTACTGGCCCCTACTGGCCCTTACTGAACCTTACTAACCCTTACTGGCCCCTACTGGCCCTTACTGACCCCTACTGACCCCTACTGGCTCCCACTGACCCCTACTGGCCCTTACTGACCCCTACTGGCCCCTACTGACCCCTACTGACCACTACTGGCCCCTACTGGCCCTTACTGGCCCCTACTGACCCCTACTGGCCCCCACTGACCCCTACTTATCCCCACTGATCCCCACTGGCCCCTACTGGCTCCTACTGACACCTATTGGCCCCCACTGACCCCTACTTATCCCCACTGATCCCCACTGGCCCCTACTGGCTCCCACTGACCCCTACTTATCCCCACTGATCCCCACTGGCCCCTACTGGCCCTTACTGACACCTACTGGCCCCCACTGACCCCTACTGGCTCCTACTGACACCTACTGGCCCCCACTGACCCCTACTTATCCCCACTGATCCCCACTGGCCCCTACTGGCTCCCACTGACCCCTACTTATCCCCACTGATCCCCACTGGCCCCTACTGGCCCTTACTGACACCTACTGGCCCCCACTGACCCCTACTGGCTCCTACTGACACCTACTGGCCCCCACTGACCCCTACTTATCCCCACTGACCCCTACTGGCCCACACTGGCCCCTACTGGCTCCTACTGGCCCCTACTGGCCCTTACTGGCCCTTACTGGCCCTTACTGACCCCTACTGGCCCCCACTGGCTCCTACTGGCTCCCGCTGGCCCCTACTGGCCCCTACTGGCCCTTATTGACCCCTACTGGCCCCCACTGGCTCCTACTGGCTCCTACTGGCCCCTACTGGCTCCTACTGACCCCTACTGGCCCTTATTGACCCCTACTGGCCCCCACTGGCCCCTACTGGCCCTTATTGACCCCTACTGGCCCTTACTGACCCCTACTGGCCCCTACTGACCCCTACTGGCCCCTACTGGCCCCTACTGGCCTCCACTGACTGCCTGGATCCTGAGTAGTCTAGGTCCAGATGCTCACCCGACTTCGGGTACGTGACCACAAACACGTCCGAGTCTCTGAGGTCCAGGTCCTGGATCTGGTCCACATCGTCCGGGTCGTGGGTCCCACTGATCAGGTTGACGTCTTTGTGACGCAGCAGCTCAGGATGAGTCCTGGTCTCGTTCAAGTCCATGGCGCTACAAACATACAGAGCAAACAGCTGGTCTGTCCCCACATCTGGATCCTTCCTCGAGCGTCACGCAGCGCAAACTGGGCAGCAGCGGCTCCGCCCGGTGCGGACCTGCTGCTGCGCCCTGTGGAACACCCGCGGACCTGCTGCTGCGCCCTGCGGAACACCCGCTGACCTGCTGCTGCGCCCTGTGGAACACCCGCGGACCTGCTGCTGCGCCCTGCGGAACACCCGCGGACCTGCTGCTGCGCCCTGCGGAACACCCGCTGACCTGCTGCTGCGCCCTGCGGAACACCCGCGGACCTGCTGCTGCGCCCTGTGGAACACCCGCTGACCTGCTGCTGCGCCCTGCGGAACACCCGCGGACCTGCTGCTGCGCCCTGTGGAACACCCGCTGACCTGCTGCTGCGCCCTGCGGAACACCCGCTGTGTGCGCGTGTTTCACGGGCTTTGCGGTGACAACCGGGTGACGCGCCGCTTCTTGTGTTTACCTCAATGAGCAGATGCGCTCCTGGCGCAACTTTTTACGCACTGAGAGAAAAAAGAGCAAACGGAGAAATGTCCTCTATCCCCGCCCATCAGCTGCGAGTGTGACGTCAGAGCAGGGGGGGGGGGGGGGCAGGGACGTCAGCCCAGGTCACAATACGGTTTACAGCCCGGGGGCCTCGTTGATGACGCTGCTGAAGCAACGCGGGTCCTGGAAGATGCGCACGCAGCTTCTTACGCAGATTTGTGATTTAAAACAATCAAGTTTGCGGGAGAACGTTGGTTCCACAACAACTTAGAACCTTGAGCAGCACATTGTGGAGACGAGGAACCAGGTGGGGCTGATGGGGAGGTGGAGAACTGATCAGGTGGGGCTGATGGAGAGGTGGAGGACTGATCAGGTGGGGCTGATGGAGAGGTGGAGAACTGATCAGGTGGGGCTGATGGAGAGGTGGAGAACTGATCAGGTGGGGCTGATGGGGAGGTGGAGAACTGATCAGGTGGGGCTGATGGAGAGGTGGAGGACTGATCAGGTGGGGCTGATGGAGAGGTGGAGAACTGATCAGGTGGGGCTGATGGAGAGGTGGAGGACTGATCAGGTGGGGCTGATGGAGAGGTGGAGAACTGATCAGGTGGGGCTGATGGAGAGGTGGAGGACTGATCAGGTGGGGCTGATGGAGAGGTGGAGGACTGATCAGGTGGGGCTGATGGAGAGGTGGAGAACTGATCAGGTGGGGCTGATGGAGAGGTGGAGGACTGATCAGGTGGGGCTGATGGAGAGGTGGAGGACTGATCAGGTGGGGCTGATGGAGAGGTGGAGGACTGATCAGGTGGGGCTGATGGAGAGGTGGAGAACTGATCAGGTGGGGCTGATGGAGAGGTGGAGGACTGATCAGGTGGGGCTGATGGAGAGGTGGAGGACTTATATCAGATTTATCAGAATATCAGACTTATATCAATAAGTCGTGATCATAAACAGCCGAGCTGCTGTGGTCCAGATGTTTCTCTGGTGGAACGTTCTGCTGAGTCAGCAGAACCATGTTCTTATGTCATCGTTTCATCTTCTAATGATCCAGAGGACAGAAGTGATTGATGATCAATAGTGACAAAATCAATCAGTCTAATTCCAGACTGAGAACATAAATAAGCAGCCGTGTTTAACCAGTCTAACCTCCTCCACTCCTCTTTTAACCAGTCTAACCTCCTCCCCTCCTCTTTTAACCAGTTTAACCTCCTCCACTCCTCTTTTAACCAGTCTAACCTCCTCCCCTCCTCTTTTAACCAGTTTAACCTCCTCCACTCCTCTTTTAACCAGTCTAACCTCCTCCACTCCTCTTTTAACCAGTCTAACCTCCTCCACTCCTCTTTTAACCAGTCTAACCTCCTCCCCTCCTCTTTTAACCAGTCTAACCTCCTCCACTCCTCTTTTAACCAGTCTAACCTCCTCCACTCCTCTTTTAACCAGTTTAACCTCCTCCCCTCCTCTTTTAACCAGTCTAACCTCCTCCCCTCCTCTTTTAACCAGTTTAACCTCCTCCACTCCTCTTTTAACCAGTCTAACCTCCTCCCCTCCTCTTTTAACCAGTTTAACCTCCTCCACTCCTCTTTTAACCAGTCTAACCTCCTCCCCTCCTCTTTTAACCAGTCTAACCTCCTCCCCTCCTCTTTTAACCAGTTTAACCTCCTCCACTCCTCTTTTAACCAGTCTAACCTCCTCCCCTCCTCTTTTAACCAGTTTAACCTCCTCCACTCCTCTTTTAACCAGTCTAACCTCCTCCCCTCCTCTTTTAACCAGTTTAACCTCCTCCACTCCTCTTTTAACCAGTCTAACCTCCTCCCCTCCTCTTTTAACCAGTCTAACCTCCTCCACTCCTCTTTTAACCAGTCTAACCTCCTCCACTCCTCTTTTAACCAGTTTAACCTCCTCCCCTCCTCTTTTAACCAGTCTAACCTCCTCCCCTCCTCTTTTAACCAGTCTAACCTCCTCCACTCCTCTTTTAACCAGTTTAACCTCCTCCCCTCCTCTTTTAACCAGTCTAACCTCCTCCCCTCCTCTTTTAACCAGTCTAACCTCCTCCCCTCCTCTTTTAACCAGTCTAACCTCCTCCACTCCTCTTTTAACCAGTCTAACCTCCTCCCCTCCTCTTTTAACCAGTCTAACCTCCTCCACTCCTCTTTTAACCAGTTTAACCTCCTCCCCTCCTCTTTTAACCAGTCTAACCTCCTCCACTCCTCTTTTAACCAGTCTAACCTCCTCCCCTCCTCTTTTAACCAGTCTAACCTCCTCCCCTCCTCTTTTAACCAGTCTAACCTCCTCCACTCCTCTTTTAACCAGTCTAACCTCCTCCCCTCCTCTTTTAACCAGTCTAACCTCCTCCACTCCTCTTTTAACCAGTTTAACCTCCTCCACTCCTCTTTTAACCAGTCTAACCTCCTCCCCTCCTCTTTTAACCAGTCTAACCTCCTCCCCTCCTCTTTTAACCAGTCTAACCTCCTCCCCTCCTCTTTTAACCAGTCTAACCTCCTCCCCTCCTCTTTTAACCAGTCTAACCTCCTCCCCTCCTCTTTTAACCAGAGTCGAGCCTCAAACTGTTCCTCCTCAGAAGGAGGCTCAGCACCGGTGGGGACATGGACGGTCCACGGTGGGGACATGGACGGTCCACGGTGGGGACATGGACGGTCCACGGTGGGGACATGGACGGTCCACGGTGGGGACATGGACGGTCCACGGTGGGGACATGGACGGTTCCTCTGCTTCAGCCAGTTAAAAGTAAAATCCTCTGAAAGGAATAAAGAAAAGAAAGAAACGAAAGAATAAAAGACAAGCTGGAGCAGCAGATTCTGCTCTGGAGGGACGAGCTAAACTTAGTGGAGGGATTGTTTTGATTCATGGAGCCCCCAAGGGCCCCCCCCATGCCCCCCCCCCCCCCCCAGGTCCATTCATTAGACGCTCTTATTTCAACATCTTCTTCCTCCCACTGGATCAGCAGCACATCTGGACGGGCCGTTTCCACATTCCTGCAGCTGGATGGGGAGGAGACGTCCAACACACCCTGTGCCCCCCCCCCCCCCCTGCTGGAGACAGACTCTGTGTCCACGACCCCCCCCCCCCCCCCCAGTGCTGGAGACAGACTCTGTGTCCACGACCCCCCACACTCCTGCCCCCCCCCAGTGCTGGAGACAGACTCTGTGTCCACGACCCCCCACACTCCTGCCCCCCCCCAGTGCTGGAGACAGACCCTGTGTCCATGACCCCCCACACTCCTGCCCCCCCCCCCCCCCCCCAGTGCTGGAGACAGACTCTGTGTCCACGACCCCCCACACTCCTGCCCCCCCCCCCCCCAGTGCTGGAAGACTCCAGCGCTGGGGACAGCTGCGACCTGTTGTCCATCTGGAGCCGTCCCTCCCTGGACGCTTCCTGGAATCACTGGTCCCTCCTGGGAATTGAACAATGTGCTGCAGTTTGGCTCCAGACGTTCTGGACAGACGACCTGGAAGTCCAATGTTTGTCTTACTGCTGCTGAAGCTTCATGTCCCGCTGATAAAGTGTCTCTGCTGAAGCTTCATGTCCCACTGATAAAGTGTCTCTGCTGAAGCTTCATGTCCCACTGATAAAGTGTCTCTGCTGAAGCTTCATGTCCCGCTGATAAAGTGTCTCTGCTGAAGCTTCATGTCCCACTGATAAAGTGTCTCTGCTGAAGCTTCATGTCCCGCTGATAAAGTGTCTCTGCTGAAGCTTCATGTCCCACTGATAAAGTGTCTCTGCTGAAGCTTCATGTCCCACTGATAAAGTGTCTCTGCTGAAGCTTCATGTCCCGCTGATAAAGTGTCTCTGCTGAAGCTTCATGTCCCACTGATAAAGTGTCTCTGCTGAAGCTTCATGTCCCACTGATAAAGTGTCTCTGCTGAAGCTTCATGTCCCGCTGATAAAGTGTCTCTGCTGAAGCTTCATGTCCCACTGATAAAGTGTCTCTGCTGAAGCTTCATGTCCCACTGATAAAGTGTCTCTGCTGAAGCTTCATGTCCCGCTGATAAAGTGTCTCTGCTGAAGCTTCATGTCCCACTGATAAAGTGTCTCTGCTGAAGCTTCATGTCCCACTGATAAAGTGTCTCTTCTGAAGCTTCATGTCCCACTGATAAAGTGTCTCTGCTGAAGCTTCATGTCCCACTGATAAAGTGTCTCTGCTGAAGCTTCATGTCCCGCTGATAAAGTGTCTCTGCTGAAGCTTCATGTCCCACTGATAAAGTGTCTCTGCTGAAGCTTCATGTCCCACTGATAAAGTGTCTCTGCTGAAGCTTCATGTCCCGCTGATAAAGTGTCTCTGCTGAAGCTTCATGTCCCACTGATAAAGTGTCTCTGCTGAAGCTTCATGTCCCACTGATAAAGTGTCTCTGCTGAAGCTTCATGTCCCGCTGATAAAGTGTCTCTGCTGAAGCTTCATGTCCCACTGATAAAGTGTCTCTGCTGAAGCTTCATGTCCCGCTGATAAAGTGTCTCTGCTGAAGCTTCATGTCCCACTGATAAAGTGTCTCTGCTGAAGCTTCATGTCCCACTGATAAAGTGTCTCTGCTGAAGCTTCATGTCCCACTGATAAAGTGTCTCTGCTGAAGCTTCATGTCCCACTGATAAAGTGTCTCTTCTGAAGCTTCATGTCCCGCTGATAAAGTGTCTCTGCTGAAGCTTCATGTCCCACTGATAAAGTGTCTCTGCTGAAGCTTCATGTCCCACTGATAAAGTGTCTCTGCAGTGATGAGAAGCAGCAGGAGACGTGAGGATCTTCAACTCATTCAGTAAAACTCTGATTCCACAAGCTTTTGTCATGAAAACCTTGATTCTACAAAGTGAACTAAAACACTTCGTCCACAATGTGGGACATTAATGCAGAGCTGATGATGTAGTCCTGGACCAGGACCTTCCTGGACCAGGACCTTCCTGGACCTGGACCTTCCTGGACCTGGTCAGCCGGCTCACCGCCCAAAACACCAACTTCCATTTCTAATCCAGCAGCTCCTCCTCAATCCCTCAGTGGGCGGAGCCAATGAGGTCAAACTGAGGTCACTGCCCCTCAATCCCTCAGTGGGCGGAGCCAATGAGGTCAAACTGAGGTCACTGCCCCTCAATCCCTCAGTGGGCGGAGCCAATGAGGTCAAACTGAGGTCACTGCCCCTCAATCCCTCAGTGGGCGGAGCCAATGAGGTCAAACTGAGGTCACTGCCCCTCAATCCCTCAGTGGGCGGAGCCAATGAGGTCAAACTGAGGTCACTGCCCCTCAATCCCTCAGTGGGCGGAGCCAATGAGGTCAAACTGAAGCCTCAGCCAAGAAAAGCAGCAGCCGTTTGACTCGTTAGAACTTTTATTTTTATAGATTTAAACTTTTTATTTTTCATAAATGATGATGTCATTTCAACACAGAGCATCATCATATTGACACAGTTGAGTCTCTGATCATGATTTTAATATAACATGGAACTGTTTTTGTTTAACAAAATAGATTTCACAGTCTGCAGGACGACTACATAGTCCACAGGACAAGGACATAGTCTGCAAGACGAGGACACAGTCTGCAGGACAAGGACACAGTCTGCAGGACGAGGACACAGTCCACAGGACAAGGACATAGTCTGCAGGATGAGGACACGGTCTGCAGGATGAGGACATAGTCTGCAGGACGAGGACACAGTCCGCAGGACGAGGACACAGTCCACAGGACAAGGACATAGTCTGTAGGATGAGGACACAGTCCAGAGGACAAGGACATAGTCTGCAGGACAACTACATAGTCTGCAGGACGAGGACACAGTCCACAGGACAAGGACATAGTCTGCAAGACGAGGACACAGTCTGCAAAATGAGGACACAGTCCGCAGGATGAGGACACAGTCCGCAGGACAAGGACATAGTCTGCAGGACAACTACGTAGTCTGCAGGATGAGGACAAAGTCTGCAGGACGACTACATAGTCTGCAGGACGACTACACAGTCTGCAGGACGAGGACACAGTCTGCAGGATGAGTCCACAGTCCACAGGACGAGGACACAGTCTGCAGGACGACTACATAGTCCACAGGACAAGGACATAGTCTGCAGGACGAAGACACAGTCCACAGTACAAGGACATAGTCTGCAGGACGAGGACACAGTCTGCAGGACGAGGACACAGTCCACAGGATGAGGACACAGTCTGCAGGACGACTACATAGTCCACAGGACAAGGACATAGTCTGCAGGACGAGGACACAGTCCGCAGGACGAGGACATAGTCTGCAGGACGACTACATAGTCCACAGGATGAGGACACAGTCTGCAGGATGAGGACACAGTCTGCAGGACGAGGACACAGTCTGCAGGACGACTACATAGTCCACAGGACGAGGACACAGTCCACACGACGAGGACACAGTCTGCAGGACGAAGACACAGTCCACAGCACAAGGACATAGTCTGCAGGACGAGGACACAGTCTGCAGGACGAGGACACAGTCCACAGGATGAGGACACAGTCTGCAGGACGACTACATAGTCTGCAGGACGAGGACACAGCCTGCAGGACGAGGACACAGTCCCCAGGACGAGGACATAGTCTGCAGGACGACTACATAGTCTGCAGGACGAGGACACAGTCTGCAGGACGAGGACACAGTCCGCAGGACAAGGACATAGTCCACAGGATGAGGACACAGTCTGCAGGACGAGGACATAGTCTGCAGGACGAGGACACAGTCTGCAGGACGAGGACACAGTCCACAGGACAAGGACATAGTCCACAGGATGAGGACACAGCCTGCAGGACGAGGACACAGCCTGCAGGACGAGGACAACCAGGGCTCAGAAGTGAAGATCTAACCCTGATGTGTAACTTGTAAACACCCTGCAGGAACAGGAAGTTCTATAAATAGTCTTATTTAGACTGAAGACTCACGTGTCTCTGTGGCCAAGACCAGGACAACATGTCCAAAATGACAGTGAAGAACAACCTGGACCAATCAGACGATGTTTACTGTGGGCGCCGCCGTGATGAGGGACACGTTGGGATGAGACGACGTCCAATCTGCTCCTGATGGGACCAAAACAAAGTCCAGACACAACGTCTCAGTGCTGTCCTCACTAAGTCCTTCGTCTCAGTGCTGTCCTCACTAAGTCCTGCGTCTCAGTGCTGTCCTCACTAAGTCCTGCGTCTCAGTGCTGTCCTCACTAAGTCCTTCGTCTCAGTGCTGTCCTCACTAAGTCCTTCGTCTCAGTGCTGTCCTCACTAAGTCCTGCGTCTCAGTGCTGTCCTCACTAAGTCCTGCGTCTCAGTGCTGTCCTCACTAAGTCCTTCGTCTCAGTGCTGTCCTCACTGAGTCCTTCGTCTCAGTGCTGTCCTCTCTAAGTCCTTCGTCTCAGTGCTGTCCTCACTAAGTCCTGCGTCTCAGTGCTGTCCTCACTAAGTCCTTCGTCTCAGTGCTGTCCTCACTAAGTCCTGCGTCTCAGTGCTGTCCTCTCTAAGTCCTGCGCCTCAGTGCTGTCCTCACTGAGTCCTGTGTCTCAGTGCTGTCCTCACTAAGTCCTTGGTCTCAGTGCTGTCCTCACTAAGTCCTGCGTCTCAGTTCTGTCCTCGCTAAGTCGTAGTCCTGGTTCTCCTCCTCTTCCTCCTGGGCCTGCTCCTCTTCCTCCTCCTCCTCCTCTTCCTCTTCCTCTTCCTCTTCCTCTTCCTCCTCCTCCTCCTCCTCCTCCTCCTCCTCTTCCTCTTCCTCTTCCTCCTCCTCTTCCTCTTCCTCCTCCTCTTCCTCCTCCTCTTCCTCCATCCAGTGTTTGTTTGGACCTCCAGCCAATCGTAGTGTGAAGTGTCATTAGTGGGCGTGGCCACATCGTTTGGACCTGCGGTCTTTGTTGAGCAGTGGTGACGTTTAATGAACAAACACATGAGTTTGATTTGAGAACGTGGCTTGTTTGTGTTTGTGTTTGTGTTTGTGTTTGTATGAATTGTTTCTGGTCTTCATGTGTTGATGGTTTTATTAACTGTGTTTACAGAACTGCTCATTTGATTGAGACATTTGGCTTTTGTGTTTTAGCAATTGGGAAAAACTGTCAGTCGATAAAAAATGTTTACTAATAATTGCTCAATTTTTGGTAATTAATTGCAATTAATTGCACAGTTTTCTGTTGAAGACTGAAGCTTGTAATGATGTTTATTCAGGAAAACCATGGAATTAATGTCGACTCAACACAGAGACTATTTTTAAGTTCAAAGACTATTTTACTATTTAACAAACTTCAGTATAATGAAGTGTGGAGCCACTGGCCACACGTGCACTTCTTACGTTCCGCCACTAGATGGAGCTCCAGGTGAAGCGGTCAGGTGACGACACAGAGCAGACAGAGCTTTGATCTTGTCAGTGTGACGGAAAGTTTATTCATTGTTTTGAATGATTGAAGTTAAACATTAAATAAAAGACTTCATGATGCATTCAGGGTCACTCAGTAAAACTACAGATGTTAATAAAAGGCTTCATGATGCATTCAGGGTCACTCAGTAAAACTACTGACGTTAATAAAAGAGTTCATGATGCATTCAGGGTCACTCAGTAAAACTACTGACGTTAATAAAAGGCTTCATGATGCATTCAGGGTCACTCAGTAAAACTACTGACGTTAATAAAAGGCTTCATGATGCATTCAGGGTCACTCAGTAAAACTACTGACGTTAATAAAAGATGTACCATTAAAAGTTAGAAATGTAAGTCTAGTCCAAAAAAAGTAGATAAACAACAAACAAAGCCAGTAACATGAGGAACATAGAACCCAGACCTAGAACATTCTTCCACCTCTGGTGGGACTTTTCCTCCAGAAAGAACCAGGTTCTAGTTCAGGACCGGTTCTTAAATGAGCAGCGCCAAAGAACCGGTTCTTTTTCCACTGTTAACGGAGCCCAGTGAGAACCAGGAACCAGGAACCAGGAAACAGACTGTAACTGGTGTGGTCCGGGAACCAGGAACCAGGAACCAGGAGACGGACTGTAACTGGTCTGGTCCCGGTCCTTCCATCTAGTCTGTCCTGATCCTCAGATTCAGACCAAAGAGACAGAAAACATAGAGTCTCTTCGTCCTCTACTGGAGAGAGACAATCATCATCATCATAGTAATAATAGTAATAATAATAATAATAATACTCCCAGAAGTAACTCCAGGGATAACTCCGCCCCCCTGATGACCCGTCTGGCCCCCGCCTGGTTCCCCTCTGGCCCAACAAAGAAGCTACGCTAGCATAGGTAGCGTAGCTAGCTTAGCCCCGGTTTAGCTCCTGTGAAGAATCGACTTTGGAGGAGGAAAGACCAAGAACTGGTTCTCAGTGTGGCCCTGGACCAGAACTGGAACCTGTTTCTTTCTGGAGGAAAGGCCCCCGGTGTGGTCTGGGTTCTAGTCCCCGATCTCGTCACACATGTTGTCCACGTGACGAGACGAGGCGGTGTCTTCAAAGACATCGTCTTCCAGGCCTTCTTCTATGGGCTTCATCTTGGTGGAGGACTTGGTGCTGGGGGACATTTCTAGAAGACACAAACATCAGTGCTGGGGGACATTTCTAGAAGACACAAACATCAGTGCTGGGGGACATTTCTAGAAGACACAAACATCAGTGCTGGGGGACATTTCTAGAAGACACAAACATCAGTGCTGGGGGACATTTCTAGAAGACACAAACATTGGTACTGGGGGACATTTCTAGAAGACACAAACATCAGTGCTGGGGGACATTTCTAGAAGACACAAACATTGGTACTGGGGGACATTTCTAGGAGACACAAACATTGGTACTGGGGGACATTTCTAGAAGACACAAACATTGGTACTGGGGGACATTTCTAGAAGACACAAACATTGGTACTGGGGGACATTTCTAGAAGACACAAACATTGGTTCTGGGGGACATTTCTAGAAGACACAAACATTGGTACTGGGGGACATTTCTAGAAGACACAAACATCAGTGCTGGGGGACATTTCTAGAAGACACAAACATTGCTACTGGGGGACATTTCTAGAAGACACAAACATCAGTGCTGGGGGACATTTCTAGAAGACACAAACATTGGTACTGGGGGACATTTCTAGGAGACACAAACATTGGTACTGGGGGACATTTCTAGAAGACACAAACATTGGTTCTGGGGGACATTTCTAGAAGACACAAACATTGGTACTGGGGGACATTTCTAGAAGACACAAACATCAGTGCTGGGGGACATTTCTAGAAGACACAAACATTGCTACTGGGGGACATTTCTAGAAGACACAAACATCAGTGCTGGGGGACATTTCTAGAAGACACAAACATTGGTACTGGGGGACATTTCTAGGAGACACAAACATTGGTACTGGGGGACATTTCTAGAAGACACAAACATCAGTGCTGGGGGACATTTCTAGGAGACACAAACATTGGTACTGGGGGACATTTCTAGAAGACACAAACATCAGTGCTGGGGGACATTTCTAGAAGACACAAACATTGGTACTGGGGGACATTTCTAGGAGACACAAACATTGGTACTGGGGGACATTTCTAGAAGACACAAACATTGGTACTGGGGGACATTTCTAGGAGACACAAACATTGGTACTGGGGGACATTTCTAGAAGACACAAACATTGGTACTGGGGGACATTTCTAGAAGACACAAACATTGGTACTGGGGGACATTTCTAGAAGACACAAACATCAGTGCTGGGGGACATTTCTAGAAGACACAAACATTGATACTAGAACAGTTGGTTAGGAGGTAGATCAATGATACTAGAACAGTTGGTTAGGAGGTAGATCAATGATACTAGAACAGTTGGTTAGGAGGTAGATCAATGATACTAGAACAGTTGGTTAGGAGGTAGATCAATGATACTAGAACAGTTGGTTAGGAGGTAGATCAATGATACTAGAACAGTTGGTTAGGAGGTAGATCAATGATACTAGAACAGTTGGTTAGGAGGTAGATCAATGATACTAGAACAGTTGGTTAGGAGGTAGATCAATGATACTAGAACAGTTGGTAAGGAGGTAGATCAATGATACTAGAACAGTTGGTTTGGGAGGTAGATCAATGATACTAGAACAGTTGGTTTGGGAGGTAAATCAATGATACTAGAACAGTTGGTAAGGAGGTAGATCAATGATACTAGAACAGTTGGTAAGGAGGTAGATCAATGATACTAGAACAGTTGGTAAGGAGGTAAATCAATGATACTAGAACAGTTGGTAAGGAGGTAGATCAATGATACTAGAACAGTTGGTAAGGAGGTAGATCAATGATACTAGAACAGTTGGTAAGGAGGTAGATCAATGATACTAGAACAGTTGGTAAGGAGGTAGATCAATGATACTAGAACAGTTGGTTTGGGAGGTAGATCAATGATACTAGAACAGTTGGTTAGGAGGTAGATCAATGATACTAGAACAGTTGGTTTGGGAGGTAGATCAATGATACTAGAACAGTTGGTTAGGAGGTAGATCAATGATACTAGAACAGTTGGTTAGGAGGTAGATCAATGATACTAGAACAGTTGGTTAGGAGGTAGATCAATGATACTAGAACAGTTGGTTTGGGAGGTAGATCAATGATACTAGAACAGTTGGTTAGGAGGTAGATCAATGATACTAGAACAGTTGGTTAGGAGGTAGATCAATGATACTAGAACAGTTGGTTAGGAGGTAGATCAATGATACTAGAACAGTTGGTTTGGGAGGTAGATCAATGATACTAGAACAGTTGGTTAGGAGGTAGATCAATGATACTAGAACAGTTGGTTAGGAGGTAGATCAATGATAGTAGAACAGTTGGTTAGGAGGTAGATCAATGATACTAGAACAGTTGGTTAGGAGGTAGATCAATGATACTAGAACAGTTGGTTAGGAGGTAGATCAATGATACTAGAACAGTTGGTTAGGAGGTAGATCAATGATAGTAGAACAGTTGGTTAGGAGGTAGATCAATGATACTAGAACAGTTGGTTTGGGAGGTAGATCAATGATACTAGAACAGTTGGTTTGGAGGTAGATCAATGATACTAGAACAGTTGGTTTGGAGGTAGATCAATGATACTAGAACAGTTGGTTTGGGAGGTAGATCAATGATACTAGAACAGTTGGTTAGGAGGTAGATCAATGATACTAGAACAGTTGGTAAGGAGGTAGATCAATGATACTAGAACAGTTGGTTAGGAGGTAGATCAATGATACTAGAACAGTTGGTAAGGAGGTAGATCAATGATACTAGAACAGTTGGTTAGGAGGTAGATCAATGATACTAGAACAGTTGGTTGGGAGGTAGATCAATGATACTAGAGCAGTTGGTTAGGAGGTAGATCAATGATACTAGAACAGGTCTGTAGAACCCCTGGAGGGGGTTTTATTCTTAATAGAGCATGTGTGAAGTCCAGAAGGACCAGAACCTGGTCCAGGGGCAGCAGGCGGACTTACGGATCGAGGACCCAGCAGACCCCCCTCGCAGGATCTGGTTCAGGACATCGTCAGTGTCGCTGGTACTCGCCAGGCTGTTCCTCATCTGGGTCATGGACCGCTGAGAGCAGAGGCTGGGGTGGCGGTCCATCTTCTTCACCATCTGGGTGGAACCAGCAACACCTGGTCACCAGACCAGCAACACCTGGTCACCAGACCAACAACACCTGGTCACCAGACCAACAACATCTGGTCACCAGACCAACAACATCTGGTCACCGGACCAGCAACACCTGGTCACCGGACCAGCAACACCTGGTCACCAGACCAACAACACCTGGTCACCGGACCAGCAACACCTGGTGACCGGACCAACAACACCCTGGTCACCGGACCAACAACACCTGGTCACCGGACCAGCAACACCTGGTCACCGGACCAACAACACCTGGTCACCGGACCAACAACACCTGGTCACCGGACCAACAACACCTGGTCACCAGACCAACAACACCTGGTCACCAGCAACACCCTGGTCACCGGACCAACAACACCTGGTCACCAGACCAGCAACACCTGGTCACCGGACCAACAACACCCTGGTCACCGGACCAACAACACCTGGTCACCGGACCAGCAACACCTGGTCACCAGACCAACAACACCTGGTCACCAGCAACACCCTGGTCACCGGACCAACAACACCTGGTCACCGGACCAACAACACCTGGTCACCGGACCAGCAACACCTGGTCACCAGACCAACAACACCTGGTCACCGGACCAGCAACACCTGGTCACCAGACCAACAACACCTGGTCACCGGACCAGCAACACCTGGTCACCAGACCAACAACACCCTGGTCACCAGACCAACCACACCTGGTCACCGGACCAGCAACACCTGGTCACCAGACCAACAACACCCTGGTCACCAGACCAGCAACACCTGGTCACCAGACCAACAACACCTGGTCACCAGCAACACCTGGTCACCAGACCAGCAACACCTGGTCACCAGACCAACAACACCTGGTCACCAGACCAGCAACACCTGGTCACCAGACCAACAACACCTGGTCACCAGCAACACCCTGGTCACCGGACCAACAACACCTGGTCACCAGACCAGCAACACCTGGTCACCAGACCAGCAACACCCTGGTCACCGGACCAACAACACCTGGTCACCAGACCAACAACACCTGGTCACCGGACCAACAACACCTGGTCACCAGCAACACCCTGGTCACCGGACCAACAACACCTGGTCACCAGACCAACAACACCTGGTCACCAGACCAACAACACCTGGTCACCAGACCAGCACAAAACCATCAACATCCTGGTCATAGACAATCAACATCCTGGAACAAGACCATCAACATCCTGGCACAAAACCATCAACATCCTGGAACAAGACCATCAACATCCTGGCACAAAACCATCAACATCCTGGAACAAGACCATCAACATCCTGGAACAAAACCATCAACATCCTGGAACAAGACCATCAACATCCTGGAACAAAACCATCAACATCCTGGAACAAGACCATCAACATCCTGGAACAAAACCATCAACATCCTGGAACAAGACCATCAACATCCTGGCACAAAACCATCAACATCCTGGAACAAGATCATCAACATCCTGGAACAAAACCATCAACATCCTGGAACAAAACCATCAACATCCTGGAACAAGACCAACATCCTGGAACAAAACCATCAACATCCTGGAACAAGACCATCAACATCCTGGCACAAAACCATCAACATCCTGGAACAAAACCATCAACATCCTGGAACAAGACCAACATCCTGGAACAAAACCATCAACATCCTGGAACAAGACCATCAACATCCTGGCACAAAACCATCAACATCCTGGAACAAGATCATCAACATCCTGGAACAAAGCCATCAACATCCTGGAACAAGACCATCAACAACCTGGCACAAAACCATCAACATCCTGGAACAAAACCATCAACATCCTGGAACAAGATCATCAACATCCTGGAACAAAACCATCAACATCCTGGAAAAAGATCATCAACATCCTGGAACAAAACCATCAACATCCTGGAACAAAGCCATTAACATCCTGGAACAAAACCATCACCATCCTGGTCATAGACAATCAACATCCTGGAACAAGACCATCAACATCCTGGAACAAAACCATCAACATCCTGGAACAAGACCATCAACATCCTGGCACAAAACCATCAACATCCTGGAACAAGACCATCAACATCCTGGCACAAAACCATCAACATCCTGGAACAAGACCATCAACATCCTGGAACAAAACCATCAACATCCTGGAACAAGATCATCAACATCCTGGAACAAGATCATCATCATCCTGGAACAAAGCCATCAACATCCTGGAACAAGATCATCAACATCCTGGAACAAAACCATCAACATCCTGGTCATAGACCATCAACATCCTGGAACAAGATCATCAACATCCTGGAACAAAACCATCAACATCCTGGAACAAGACCATCAATATCCTGGAACAAAACCATCAACATCCTGGAACAAGATCATCAACATCCTGGAACAAGATCATCAACATCCTGGAACAAGATCATCAACATCCTGGAACAAAACCATCAACATCCTGGAACAAAGCCATCAACATCCTGGAACAAAACCATCAACATCCTGGAACAAAACCATCAACATCCTGGAACAAGATCATCAACATCCTGGAACAAGATCATCAACATCCTGGAACAAAGCCATCAACATCCTGGAACAAAACCATCAACATCCTGGAACAAAGCCATCAACATCCTGGTCATAGACCATCAACAGGCAGCCATGTTAGCACCGTCACAGGTGGAGGTCTCACCTGGTCACTGAGGGTGGGGTCGTTCAGGGCGTACAGCTTGTTGGTGACGTCTTTACCCACCAGGTACTTGAAGACCTCCTGGAGGACCTGGTCCGACTCCAGGAAGTAGGTGAGTCTCTCTCTGGACCAGCACAGGAACTTACAGTTCTCCTCGGCCACGATGCTCACCTGGTGGCCGGCACAGGAACTGCATTCACCACTTCACTCTGTCACCTCAACGTACATTCACCACTTCACTCTGTCACCTCAACGTACATTCACCACTTCACTCTGTCACCTCAACGTACATTCACCACTTCACTCTGTCACCTCAACGGACATTCACCACTTCACTCTGTCACCTCAACGTACATTCACCACTTCACTCTGTCATTTCAACGGACATTCACCACTTCACTCTGTCACCTCAACGTACATTCACCACTTCACTCTGTCACCTCAACGTACATTCACAACTTCACTCTGTCACCTCAACGTACATTCACAACTTCACTCTGTCATTTCAACGGACATTCACCACTTCACTCTGTCACCTCAACGTACATTCACCACTTCACTCTGTCACCTCAACGGACATTCACCACTTCACTCTGTCACCTCAACGTACATTCACCACTTCACTCTGTCATTTCAACGGACATTCACCACTTCACTCTGTCACCTCAACGTACATTCACCACTTCACTCTGTCACCTCAACGTACATTCACCACTTCACTCTGTCATTTCAACGTATAATCACCACTTCACTCTGTCACCTCAACGTACATTCACCACTTCACTCTGTCACCTCAACGTACATTCACCACTTCACTCTGTCATTTCAACGTACAATCACCACTTCACTCTGTCACCTCAACGGACATTCACCACTTCACTCTGTCATCTCAACGGACATTCACCACTTCACTCTGTCATTTCAACGTACATTCACCACTTCACTCTGTCATCTCAATGTACATTCACCACTTCACTCTGTCATCTCAACGTACATTCACCACTTCACTCTGTCATCTCAATGTACATTCACAACTTCACTCTGTCATCTCCAGGTCGTCACAATGTACATTCACCACTTCACTCTGTCATCTCAATGGACATTCACCACTTCACTCTTTCATCTCAATGTACATTCACCACTTCACTCTGTCATCTCCAGGTCATCTCAACGTACATTCACCACTTCACTCTGTCACCTCAACGTACATTCACCACTTCACTGTCATCTCAATGGACATTCACCACTTCACTGTCACCTCCGTACATTCACCACTTCACTCTGTCACCTCAACGTACATTCACCACTTCACTGTCACCTCAACGGACATTCACCACTTCACTCTGTCACCTCAACGTACATTCACCACTTCACTCTGTCATTTCAACGGACATTCACCACTTCACTCTGTCACCTCAACGTACATTCACCACTTCACTCTGTCACCTCAACGTACATTCACAACTTCACTCTGTCACCTCAACGTACATTCACAACTTCACTCTGTCATTTCAACGGACATTCACCACTTCACTCTGTCACCTCAACGTACATTCACCACTTCACTCTGTCACCTCAACGGACATTCACCACTTCACTCTGTCACCTCAACGTACATTCACCACTTCACTCTGTCATCTCAATGTACATTCACAACTTCACTCTGTCATCTCCAGGTCGTCACAATGTACATTCACCACTTCACTCTGTCATCTCAATGGACATTCACCACTTCACTCTTTCATCTCAATGTACATTCACCACTTCACTCTGTCATCTCCAGGTCATCTCAACGTACATTCACCACTTCACTCTGTCACCTCAACGTACATTCACCACTTCACTGTCATCTCAATGGACATTCACCACTTCACTGTCACCTCCGTACATTCACCACTTCACTCTGTCACCTCAACGTACATTCACCACTTCACTGTCACCTCAACGGACATTCACCACTTCACTCTGTCACCTCAACGTACATTCACCACTTCACTCTGTCACCTCCGTACATTCACCACTTCACTGTCATCTCAATGGACATTCACCACTTCACTGTCACCTCCGTACATTCACCACTTCACTGTCATCTCAATGGACATTCACCACTTCACTGTCACCTCCGTACATTCACCACTTCACTGTCATCTCAATGGACATTCACCACTTCACTGTCACCTCCGTACATTCACCACTTCACTCTGTCACCTCAACGGACATTCACCACTTCACTCTGTCATCTCAATGTACATTCACCACTTCACTCTGTCATCTCAATGTACATTCACCACTTCACAGAAAAGCGTTGCTGGCGGGTCATGTGACCTGGAACTTTTCCCCGCGGTGCATCTCAGTGGATCTGAACTCTGGCGAGTCGATGAAGGAGTTTGTATAGATGTTGTGGAGGAAATGTCCTCGGTAGGAGACCCTCATCCTGTCAACACATCAGGTAATGTCATCATAATCAGGACGTGTCGGTAGGAGACCCTCATCCTGTCAACACATCAGGTAATGTCATCATAATCAGGACGTGTCGGTAGGAGACCCTCATCCTGTCAACACATCAGGTAATGTCATCATAATCAGGACGTGTCGGTAGGAGACCCTCATCCTGTCAACACATCAGGTAATGTCATCATAATCAGGACGTGTCGGTAGGAGACTCTAGGTACAGACGGACCAGCTCCACCTACTTCCCCTTCAGCAGGATGCTGAGACGTTCGTCCACGGAGGTCTTGTCCTCAGCAGCGTACGTCTGTCCCCTCTTCAGGGTCTGGACGGTGCAGAATTGTCCCGTCAGTCTCTGGAACAAAGCCTCCTGGACGTGCAGCGGCTGGAACATCCGCCTGTAGACGGAGCGCAGCTCCCGGTCGATCTTGATCTAGAGAGAAGCACCACCTGGTGACGGAGGCTCTGCTCAGGACTCCACCTGGAGACAAGCTGGAGCACCACCCTTCTCCAGATGTGGACAAACTACTGGAATGTAGCAATGTGGTGTTTCTGTTTTCACAGTTCTGTGAGGCACCGTCAGTATTCTGTGTGAGGCACCGTCAGTACTCTGGGAGGCACCGTCAGTACTCTGTGTGAGGCACCGTCAGTACTCTGGGAGGCACCGTCAGTACTCTGGGAGGCACCGTCAGTACTCTGTGTGAGGCACCGTCAGTACTCTGGGAGGCACCGTCAGTACTCTGTGTGAGGCACCGTCAGTATTGTTCGATGATCCTACTGGTGTCGATGGTCTACTGGTGTCTATGGTCTACTGGTGTCGATGGTCTACTGGTGTCTATGGTCTACTGGTGTCGTTGGTCTACTGGTGTCTATGGTCTACTGGTGTCTATGGTCTACTGGTGTCGATGGTCTACTGGTGTCTATGGTCTACTGGTGTCTATGGTCTACTGGTGTCGATGGTCTACTGGTGTCTATGGTCTACTGGTGTCTATGGTCTACTGGTGTCGCCCCTCAAACTACCGTAGTGTTCCTGGCAGGCGACACCGAGGTTCTCCTCCACCAGAGGAACCATGGAGGCTGGGACTCACCGGCCGTCGCTGGTACAGCAGGTAGACCAGGTGCAAGCAGTTGACCAGCAGGAAGACCAGGTTCCAGACCATCAGGTCCAGGTTGCAGCGGTACAGAGTGGCCCAGGCGATGAAGAAGCTGCACCCTGACGGAGGAACAAGAACCAGGAGCTCAACGGTGCAGTGCTGGTCTGAGCCTCCAGGAGGCGCTGGACCTGGAGTAAAGCCTGACGCTCTCTAGAAACACTTCAATCAGTGTGTATGTGGTTCTTCCAGATGTTCTCCAGAAGCTTCGCCTCCACTGACCAGACAGAGGAAGTCGAAGGTCCATCAATCATCTGGCTAAAGTATGAACTAAGAAACTGCTACATTAAACACTGTAGCGTCTTTAATAGTCCACATTCCTGTATGGAACTTCAGGAGAGACCAACGAAAACGCTCCAGCTGTGGAAGAAAACGCTCCAGCTGTGGAAGAAAACGCTCCAGCTGTGGAAGAAAACTCTCCAGCTGTGGAAGAAAACGCTCCAGCTGTGGAAGAAAACGCTCCAGCTGTGGAAGAAAACTCTCCAGCTGTGGAAGAAAACGCTCCAGCTGTGGAAGAAAACTCTCCAGCTGTGGAAGAAAACTCTCCAGCTGTGGAAGAAAACTCTCCAGCTGTGGAAGAAAACGCTCCAGCTGTGGAAGAAAACGCTCCAGCTGTGGAAGAAAACGCTCCAGCTGTGGAAGAAAACTCTCCAGCTGTGGAAGAAAACTCTCCAGCTGTGGAAGAAAACGCTCCAGCTGTGGAAGAAAACGCTCCAGCTGTGGAAGAAAACTCTCCAGCTGTGGAAGAAAACGCTCCAGCTGTGGAAGAAAACTCTCCAGCTGTGGAAGAAAACGCTCCAGCTGTGGAAGAAAACTCTCCAGCTGTGGAAGAAAACGCTCCAGCTGTGGAAGAAAACGCTCCAGCTGTGGAAGAAAACGCTCCAGCTGTGGAAGAAAACGCTCCAGCTGTGGAAGAAAACGCTCCAGCTGTGGAAGAAAACTCTCCAGCTGTGGAAGAAAACGCTCCAGCTGTGGAAGAAAACTCTCCAGCTGTGGAAGAAAACTCTCCAGCTGTGGAAGAAAACGCTCCAGCTGTGGAAGAAAACTCTCCAGCTGTGGAAGAAAACGCTCCAGCTGTGGAAGAAAACTCTCCAGCTGTGGAAGAAAACGCTCCAGCTGTGGAAGAAAACTCTCCAGCTGTGGAAGAAAACTCTCCAGCTGTGGAAGAAAACGCTCCAGCTGTGGAAGAAAACGCTCCAGCTGTGGAAGAAAACGCTCCAGCTGTGGAAGAAAACGCTCCAGCTGTGGAAGAAAACGCTCCAGCTGTGGAAGAAAACGCTCCAGCTGTGGAAGAAAGCTTTCAGCTTCTAAAAGTTCTTTCAGACCAAATCAGTCAAATCAAACCATCGTCAATATTTCCATCATCTTCCAGAAGGAACCAGGTGAGACGACGTCACCTGAACTGTTGCTGGTGTGAGGAAACCTCCAGCAGGAGGCGCTGTGGATTCACCTGTGACCAGCAGGAGGCGCAGCAGGACTCACCTGTCACCGGCAGGAGGTGCTGTGGATTCACCTGTGACCAGCAGGAGGCGCAGCAGGACTCACCTGTCACCGGCAGGAGGTGCTGTGGATTCACCTGTGACCAGCAGGAGGCGCTGTGGACTCACCTGTCATCAGCAGGAGGCGCAGCAGGACCATGTGCAGCCCCAGGGTGGAGGGCAGCAGGAGGCCCAGCAGGAGACTCAGGTTCCCCAGGTGGAACAGGAGGTGCTGGACCTGCTCCCAGTCCCGGCAGGAGGTGGTGTTGGGCTCCAGGACCAGACCCCCCGGGGGTGAGGGGGGCAGCGTGCTGAAGGACCAGGGGGGCAGCTCGGGGGGGGCAGACATTTTGCTGCAGGGGCACCTGGGAAGAGAGCAGCAGGTCTGGAGAGAGCAGGTCAGGAGAGAGCAGGTCAGAGCAGCAGGTCAGGAGAGAGCAGGTCAGGAGAGAGCAAGTAAGAGCAGCAGGTCAGGAGAGAGCAGGTCAGGAGAGCAGCAGGTCAGGAGAGAGCAGGTCAGAGCAGCAGGTCAGGAGAGAGCAGGTCAGAGCAGCAGGTCAGGAGAGAGCAGGTCAGGAGAGAGCAGGTAAGAGCAGCAGGTCAGGAGAGAGCAGGTCAGGAGAGAGCAGGTCAGAGAAGCAGGTCAGGAGAGACCAGGTCAGAGCACCAGGTAAGGAGAGAGCAGGTCAGGGGAGCAGCAGGTCAGGAGAGAGCAGGTCAGGAGAGAGCAGGTCAGGAGAGAGCAGGTCAGAGCAGCAGGTCAGGAGAGAGCAGGTCAGGAGAGAGCAGGTCAGAGCAGCAGGTCAGGAGAGAGCAGGTAAGAGCAGCAGGTCAGGAGAGAGCAGGTCAGGAGAGCAGCAGGTCAGGAGAGAGCAGGTCAGAGAAGCAGGTCAGGAGAGAGCAGGTCAGAGCACCAGGTAAGGAGAGAGCAGGTCAGGAGAGCAGCAGGTCAGGAGAGAGCAGGTCAGAGCAGCAGGTCAGGAGAGAGCAGGTCAGGAGAGCAGCAGGTCAGGAGAGAGCAGGTCAGGAGAGAGCAGGTCAGGAGAGAGCAGGTCAAGAGAGAGTAGGTCAGGAGAGAGCAGGTCAGGAGAGAGCAGGTCAGGAGAGAGCAGGTCAGGAGAGAGCAGGTCAGGAGAGAGCAGGTCAGAGCAGCAGGTCAGGAGAGAGCAGGTCAGGAGAGAGCAGGTCAGGAGAGAGCAGGTCAGAGCAGCAGGTCAGGAGAGAGCAGGTAAGAGCAGCAGGTCAGGAGAGAGCAGGTCAGGAGAGCAGCAGGTCAGGAGAGAGCAGGTCAGAGAAGCAGGTAAGGAGAGAGCAGGTCAGGAGAGCAGCAGGTCAGGAGAGAGCAGGTCAGAGCAGCAGGTCAGGAGAGAGCAGGTCAGGAGAGCAGCAGGTCAGGAGAGAGCAGGTCAGGAGAGAGCAGGTCAGGAGAGAGCAGGTCAAGAGAGAGTAGGTCAGGAGAGAGCAGGTCAAGAGAGAGCAGGTCAGGAGAGAGCAGGTCAGGAGAGAGCAGGTCAGGAGAGAGCAGGTCAGGAGGGTTTGGGTTATAATCCACTGATTTGATTATAAATTCATTATATGTGTATAAATGAACCATGACTTTCTCTTTGTTCCGTCTATAAAGAACCAGGTTCCATCTATAAAGAACCAGGTTCCGTCTATAAAGAACCAGGTTCCGTCTATAGAGAACCAGGTTCCATCTATAAAAAAACAGGTTCCGTCTATAAAGAACCAGGTTCCATCTATAAAGAACCAGGTTCCGTCTATAAAGAACCAGGTTCCATCTATAAAGAACCAGGTTCCGTCTATAAAGAACCAGGTTCCATCTATAAAGAACCAGGTTCCATCTATAAAAAACCAGGTTCCGTCTATAGAGAACCAGGTTCCATCTATAAAAAAACAGGTTCCGTCTATAAAGAACCAGGTTCCATCTATAAAGAACCAGGTTCCGTCTATAAAGAACCAGGTTCCATCTATAAAAAACCAGGTTCCGTCTATAAAGAACCAGGTTCCGTCTATAAAGAACCAGGTTCCATCTATAAAAAACCAGGTTCCGTCTATAAAGAACCAGGTTCCGTCTATAAAGAACCAGGTTCCATCTATAAAGAACCAGGTTCCATCTATAAAGAACCAGGTTCCGTCTATAAAGAACCAGGTTCCATCTATAAAGAACCAAGTTCCGTCTATAAAAAACCAGGTTCCGTCTATAAAAAAACAGGTTCCGTCTATAAAGAACCAGGTTCCGTCTATAGAGAACCAGGTTCCGTCTATAAAGAACCAGGTTCCATCTATAAAAAACCAGGTTCCATCTATAAAGAACCAGGTTCTGTCTATAGAGAACCAGGTTCCGTCTATAAAGAACCAGGTTCCATCTATAAAAAAACAGGTTCCGTCTATAAAAAACCAGGTTCCGTCTATAAAGAACCAGGTTCCATCTATAAAAAAACCAGGTTCCGTCTATAAAAAACCAGGTTCCGTCTATAAAGAACCAGGTTCCGTCCATAAAGAACCAGGTTCCATCTATAAAGAACCAGGTTCCGTCTACAAAAAACAGGTTCCATCTATAAAGAACCAGGTTCCGTCCATAAAGAACCAGGTTCCATCTATAAAAAACCAGGTTCCGTCCATAAAGAACAAGGTTATTTGGACACTGAAGCACCAAGAAGGTTCCACATCACTCAAAGAAGAAAGAAGAAAGGATAAAGAATAAACAATAAACAATAAACAATCAAGAATCAAGAATAAGGAATAAAGAATCAAGAATAAGGAATAAAGAATCAAGAATCAAGAATCAAGAATAAAGGATCAAGGATAAAGGATCAAGGATAAAGAATAAGGAATAAAGAATAAAGAATAAGGAATAAAGAATCAAGAATCAAGAATCAAGAATAAAGGATCAAGGATAAAGGATCAAGGAATAAAGAATAAAGAATAGAGAATAAAGAATAAAGGATAAAGAATAAAGGATAAAGGATAAAGAATAAAGGATAAAGAATAAAGGATAAAGGATAAAGAATAAAGGATAAAGAATAAAGGATAAAGAATAAAGGATAAAGGATAAAGAATAAAGGATAAAGGATAAAGGATAAAGGATAAAGGATAAAGGATAAAGGATAAAGGATAAAGGATAAAGAATAAAGGATAAAGGATAAAGGATAAAGGATAAAGAATAAAGAATAAAGGATAAAGAATAAAGGATAAAGAATAAAGGATAAAGGATAAAGAAAAAAGAATAAAGGATAAAGAATAAAGGATAAAGAATAAAGGATAAAGGATAAAGAATAAAGGATAAAGAATAAAGGATAAAGAATAAAGGATAAAGATTCAAGAATAAAGGATAAAGGATAAAGAATAAAGAATAAAGGATAAATAATAAAGGATAAAGAATAAAGGATAAATAATAAAGGATAAAGGATAAAGAAAAAAGAATAAAGGATAAAGAATAAAGGATAAATAATAAAGGATAAAGAATCAAGAATAAAGAATAAAGGATAAAGAATAAAGGATAAAGAATAAAGGATAAAGGATAAAGGATAAAGAATAAAGGATAAATAATAAAGGATAAAGAATCAAGAATAAAGAATAAAGGATAAAGAATAAAGGATAAAGAATAAAGGATAAAGGATAAAGAATAAAGGATAAAGAATAAAGAATAAAGGATAAAGGATAAAGAATAAAGGATAAAGGATAAAGAATAAAGAATAAAGGATAAAGAATAAAGGATAAAGAATAAAGGATAAAGAATAAAGGATAAAGGATAAAGAATAAAGGATAAAGGATAAAGAATAAAGAATAAAGGATAAAGAATAAAGGATAAATAATAAAGGATAAAGAATCAAGAATCAAGAATCAAGGATAAAGAATAAAGGATAAAGAATAAAGGATAAAGGATAAAGGATAAAGAAAAAAGAATAAAGGATAAATAGTAAAGAAGAGAAGCAGAATGAGGAACACAGTTTCAGAAGAAAGGTTCCACTGATAAACAGTAAAGTTAACTGGAACCCAGAGAAAGAAAACAATATATGACGAGACTTTGTTTGTTCTTATGTTGAAAACATAAATTGTTGATTAACCCTCAGAAGCTGTTTTCACCCTGAAAGATGTAAAAACACATGAGAAGAAGATTCTTGAACTTTGATTTAGCTGAAACGTGATAATGGTCAAAGTAGTGAATATTATACTGATCTGAGATCTGCTGTTTCACAAACACTTTGTTCACATCAAAGCCTTTTATCCTCGATCGTCAGGAACGTTCCTCCTCCAGGTGACTGCAGCTTTAAACTCGGTTTAATTTAATTTAATACATTTAATTTAATACATTTCTTTTATCCTCGATCGTCAGGAACGTTCCTCCTCCAGGTGACTGCAGCTTTAAACTCGGTTTAATTTAATTTAATACATTTAATTTAATACATTTCTTTTATCCTCGATCGTCAGGAACGTTCCTCCTCCAGGTGACTGCAGCTTTAAACTCGGTTTAATTTAATTTAATACATTTAATTTAATACATTTCTTTTATCCTCGATCGTCAGGAACGTTCCTCCTCCAGGTGACTCCAGCTTTAAACTCGGTTTAATTTAATTTAATACATTTAATTTAATACATTTCTTTTATCCTCGATCGTCAGGAACGTTCCTCCTTCATGGTGATCAGAAGCTTTTCATTTAATTAAAATACACAACATTTCTTTTCTCTGCTGTGACTTTCTACCTGCCGGAGGTTCTACCGGAGGACTTACCGGAGGATCTACCGGAGGACTTACCGGAGGTTCTACCGGAGGACTTACCGGAGGATCTACCGGAGGACTTACCGGAGGACTTACCGGAGGACTTACCGGAGGTTCTACGGGAGGACGGCGGCAGACTGAGCAGTGAGGCGGGGGGTCTGGCAGCGACCGTTCCTCCGGGGGGGTTCTGCTCCTCGTCACCACCACGTTCCTCCGGGGGGGTGGGAGGGGGGGTGGGGGAGGGGGGGTTCTGCTCCTCGTCACCACCACGTTCCTCCGGGGGGGGTGGGAGGGGGGGGGGAGGGGGGTTCTGCTCCTCGTCACCACCACGTTCCTCGCTGACAGCCGCGGACTAAAATGGTCAAGCAGCTGGACGCAGTACCGGAAGAGGCCGCCAGGGGGCGTCGAGCTCCTCTGGTCTCACTGAGGCTCCTTTTACTGAGGCGCTGCTGTTCTTCATCTTCATCTCTATTGTCGTTTGTCTCATGTTTCTATACCTTTGTGTCTTCTCTAAATAACCCCCCCCCCCCCTCCACGTTGATCTAATTCCCCCCCTGTTGATCTACCCCCCCCCCCCCGTTGATCTTCAACTTCAACTCAAACGACTTGATTGTTTTGACTTTCTAATCCTGAAGTTTCATAACTTTTTATGGTTCAGAACCAAAGATGACTGACGAAGATGAGGAGGAGGAGGAGGAAGAGGAGGAAGAGGAGGAGGAAGAGGAGGAGGAGGAGGAAGAGGAGGAAGAGGAGGAGGAGGAGGAGGAAGAGGAGGAGGAGGAGGAAGAGGAGGAAGAGGAGGAGGAGGAAGAGGAGGAGGAAGAGGAGGAAGAGGAGGAGGAAGAGGAGGAGGAAGAGGAGGAAGAGGAGGAGGAGGAGGAGGAAGAGGAGGAGGAGGAAGAGGAGGAAGAGGAGGAGGAAGAGGAGGAGGAAGAGGAGGAAGAGGAGGAGGAGGAGGAGGAAGAGGAGGAGGAGGAAGAGGAGGAAGAGGAGGAGGAGGAGGAGGAAGAGGAGGAAGAGGAGGAGGAGGAAGAGGAGGAAGAGGAGGAGGAAGAGGAGGAAGAGGAGGAAGAGGAGGAAGAGGAGGAGGAGGAGGAGGAAGAGGAGGAGGAGGAAGAGGAGGAAGAGGAGGAGGAGGAAGAGGAGGAAGCGGAGGAGGAGGAGGAAGAGGAGGAGGAGGAAGAGGAGGAGGAGGAAGAGGAGGAAGAGGAGGAGGAGGAAGAGGAGGAGGAGGAGGAAGAGGAGGAAGAGGAGGAGGAGGACGTCGAGGGCTGGAGGACGTCCCAGGATGGAGGACGTCCCGGGATGGAGGACGTCCCGGGCTGGAGGACGTCCCAGGATGGAGGACGTCCCGGGCTGGAGGACGTCCCGGGCTGGAGGACGTCCCAGGATGGAGGACGTCGAGGGCTGGAGGACGTCCCGGGCTGGAGGACGGAAGACGTCGAGGGCGGGAGGACGTCCAAGGACGGAGGACGTTTCATGAAACGGTCCAGTTCTACATTCCGTCTCAAGCAGCAGTTTAATTGATAAAGTGACTTTATTGACTCGTTACAACAGCAGAGAGTTAAAGCAACATGGTAACCATGGCAACCAGAATGTATCAACAAAGACGTGGACACGTCTCTGAGGGACTTGACCTTTGAACCTCCAGGATGTCCAAGCTGCTTCTGTCTGTCGCTGGTCTTCACCTTTACATGAAACCACATCCATACTGGTTACTGGTTTACTGGTTACTGGTTCACCGGTTCACTGGTTACTGGTTCACTGGTTACTGGTTTACGGGTGTACTGGTTCACTGGTTACTGGCTACTGGTTCGCTGGTTTACAGGTTCACTGGTTCCTGTTACCTGTTACTGGTTCACTGGTTATTGGTTTACTGGTTTACTGGTTCACTGGTTATTGGTTTACTGGTTTACTGGTTCACTGGTTACTGGTTCACTGGTTACTGGCTACTGGTTTACTGGTTCACCGGTTTACTGGTTCACTGGTTCCTGGTTACCTGGTTACTGGTTCACTGGTTATTAGTTTACTGGTTCACTGGTTATTGGTTTACTGGTTACTGGTTCACTGGCTCACTGGTTTTCTGGTTACTGGTTCACTGATTTACTGGTTACTGGTTTCCTGGCTACTGGTTCACTGGCTCACTGGTTTTCTGGTTACTGGTTCACTGATTTACTGGTTACTGGTTTCCTGGTTACTGGTTCACTGATTTACTGGTTTCCTGGCTACTGGTTCACTGGTTACTGGTTCACTGGTTTACCGGTCCACTGGTTACTGGTTCACTGGTTCGCTGGTTACTGGTTCACTGGTTCCTCCTCCATCAGGTTCCGGAGGGAAAGTTCACCACGTATTCATGTGTTCATCTGATGGAGACGAAGACGTGACGAAGAGGGAGAAGCTGGAGTCAAACTACCAGCACTTGATGCCGTCGGTGTTGAAGCAGAAATGAAATCAGAACATAAATATACCTTTTTATTCTTATTATGGCTTTGGAGACGATATTTTTAGGGTGAGGGTTAGGGTTAGGTTAGGGTTAGGTTAGGGTTAGGTTAGGGTTAGGTTAGGGTTAGGGTTAGGTTAGGGTTAGGTTAGGGTTAGGGTTAGGTTAGGGTTAGGTTAGGGTTAGGGTTAGGCTAGGGTTAGGGTTAGGTTAGGGTTAGGTTATTAGCTGCTCTGCTGTCAAACTGCTGGTTTTCTGATCAAGTTTCTTTGTGTTTCACTTTTTACAGAAACAACCAGCGTTTGTTCTGAATCTGGATGTGGGGTCATGTGACAGCGTCCCAAAGCATGATGGGATTGATCCTCTGGCTGAACGGGAGGATGTTCCTGTATAGGAATCAATCATCTGATCACTTCATTCATTGATCACGTCAACGGGACAATCTGATCTCAGGTCTTTGATTCCTGATCTTCCCTGAAGTACCATGAACATGAGCCGTCGTCTGTCCTGCGTCCAGGAGGAGGACAGGCGACTGGGTGGAGGAGGACAGACGACTGGGTGGAGGAGGACTGACGACTGGGCGGAGGACAGATGTCTGGGCTGAGGACAGACGACTGGGTGGAGGAGGACAGACGACTGGGTGGAGGAGGACAGACGACTGGGTGGAGGAGGACAGACGACTGGGTGGAGGAGGACAGACGACTGGGTGGAGGACAGACGATTGGGTGGAGGAGGACAGACGACTGGGCTGAGGACAGACTCAGCACCTTTAAGGTCACCTGAATCGTGAGCCGGCGGCCATCTTGGCTCGGTTGCGCGGACCGACGGCTCAGAAAGTCTGCAGGTGAATCAAGTCACACATTTTCACTTCAGTGTCGTTTCTCTCGAGGACGTCTGAGGAATTAAAGTCAGTTTGTGTTGTTCTCTCGTGAACCAACGGTCACAACTGAAATGATCTCAATAAGACTTTAAGACCAGAGATATAAAAGTCTAGATGCATCAGGGAAAGTGAGACAGTCGTCCCCGGGACGGAGCTTCACCTCAGCTGTGAGATCAGCTCTTACTGTGGTTGCTAGCTGGGCTAGCAAGCGAGCTGCCAATGTTTCAGGGGATTTTCTAGCCTGGACCTTTATGATTAGCGGCAGCGGAGACCTATCCAAGATGGCGGCTGCAGGCACGCCACATCGACAGGCGCTGAGAGGCTGTGCGCCACCTAGTGTCTCTATCTATGTAGAAGACTGCAGGTCTGTTGTCTCAAAGCATCAAGGAATTCCGTGTCTGTGCTTCAGCTGAACGACGGGTTGGTTGTACGACCAGCTGTTAGCCGGCGCTAGCTGCCTCCCGCTACACGCTGTGAGTCAGCTCTATGTGTGTGCAGCTGGGGTGGTGGTGGGGGGGTGGTGGTGTGGGGGGTCCGCTCTGCACAAGGTCGTCTGCCTGTTCTAATTCCGTCCCTGGCATGTGGCAGTAGCTTGGTAAGCGGAGATCGTAGCGCCGGCCGGACTTGTCGAAGGCCTTGTCGTTCAGGGAGTACAGCTTGTCTGTGATGTCGTTACGCACCACCAGGGCGAAGATCCTAGCGATGTAGCGGTGTTTAGCAAAGAGCAGATAGAGCTTCTTCCTCCTCCAGGCCACGTACCGACACGGGGTATCAGCACTCAGGGTCACCTGTGTGGAGAGCAAGGCACAGGGTCCTGATCTGGACTCACATATCACCCAGCAAGGCAAAGATCAAAGAGCACCTTTCATCTCTAAAGACTTTGAAGTGATCAGCACAGATCCTGATCCACACGTTTCAGCATTGCATCACATTAAAAGTCCTTTTGGAAAATTTGCATTTTAAAAAATATGGTAAAATGACTTCACTCTCTGCAGTGTGCTTCACAAGGTTCATCACATTGACACATTCACATTCACACATTCACACACCACCGGAGGCGCAGCCATGCAAGGCGCCGTCACTCCACTGGCAGCAGTTGGGGGTTCAGCATCTTGCTCAAGGACACTTGGACGATGGACGGACTCACACAGCAGGAAGTCCCTTTTAGGTTCAGTGGACACATGTTCAGCCTCCGTCTCCTCTCACCTCCACCACAGACCACTACAGACCACCACAGACGACCACAGACGACTACAGACGACCACAGGCGACTACAGACTACCACAGACCACCACAGATGACTACAGACGACTACAGACCACCACAGACCACCACAGACCACCACAGACCACCACAGATGACTACAGACGACCACAGACGACTACAGACCACCACAGACGACCACAGACAACCACAGACAACTACAGACCACCACAGACCACCACAGACCACCACAGATGACTACAGATGACCACAGACGACTACAGACGACCACAGACGACTACAGACGACCACAGACGACTACAGACCACCACAGACCACCACAGACCACCACAGATGACTACAGACGACCACAGACGACTACAGACCACCACAGACGACCACAGACAACCACAGACAACTACAGACCACCACAGACCACCACAGACCACCACAGATGACTACAGATGACCACAGACAACTACAGACGACTACAGACGACCACAGACGACTACAGACGACCACAGACGACTACAGACCACCACAGACGACCACAGACAACCACAGACCACCACAGATGACCACAGACCACCACAGAGGACTGTAATCCCAGGCAACACACAAACACTGCAGTTTGTTTTTAGTTCTCTGATGAGCCACAATGGATCTCACCGATTGTTCTGTTTTACACTTGTTCTATTCATGCTTGACGTGTTTTGTTCTCTTTAGAAAACTGTCAAACAAAATAAGCATTAAAAAAATGGATGTAGATTTCAGCACGTCACGATACCTTGACTAAAGCTGGTGAGTCTGAGTGGTTCTGATTCAGGGTTTATGTGGTTCCATGAGGGAACACAAAGGTTCCTTTGATGTTTGAAAAGCTCCGAGCTTGAGGGTCATATTTGTAGACTTCAGTATTCAATAACATCTCCCATTAACAAACACTACAGATTCTGAAATAAGTCTGACTTTAGTCAATCGCATGTATTGCAAACATCATCAAATATCTTCTATTAACTGGTGTCCTATGAAGTGCTAATGAGAACCTGGAAAACGCCCTCCTCCGAGGGTCTGAGGGAATCCCACTCAGGGGAGTCCAGAAACTGGAACGGGTAGATGTAGTGCAGGAACTCCCCGTTAACCGTCACACGGATTCTGTGAGACAAAGGAGGACATCATAAAGTCATAATGTCATAATGTCATAAAGTCATAATATAATGTCATAAAGTCACAAAGTCACAAAGTCACAATGTCATAATGTCATAAAGTCATAAAGTCATAATGTCATAATGACTCGTGAGTCGCCGTGTGGGTAAGTGACTCGTGAGTCGCCGTGCGGGAAAGTGACTCGTGAGTCGCCGTGCGGGAAAGTGACTCGTGAGTCGCCGTGCGGGAAAGTGACTCGTGAGTCGCCGTGCGGGGAAAGTGACTCGTGAGTCGCCGTGCGGGAAAGTGACTCGTGAGTCGCAGTGCGGGTAAGTGACTCGTGAGTCGCCGTGCGGGAAAGTGACTCGTGAGTCGCCGTGCGGGGAAAGTGACTCGTGAGTCGCCGTGCGGGTAAGTGACTCGTGAGTCGCAGTGCGGGGTAAGTGACTCGTGAGTCGCCGCGTGGGAAAGTGACTCGTGAGTCGCAGTGTGGGTAAGTGACTCGTGAGTCGCCGTGCGGGAAAGTGACTCGTGAGTCGCCGTGCGGGAAAGTGACTCGTGAGTCGCCGTGCGGGAAAGTGACTCGTGAGTCGCCGTGCGGGTAAGTGATCGTGAGTCGCCGTGCGGGTAAGTGATCGTGAGTCGCCGTGCGGGAAAGTGACTCGTGAGTCGCCGTGCGGGAAAGTGACTCGTGAGTCGCCGTGCGGGAAAGTGACTCGTGAGTCGCCGTGCGGGGAAAGTGACTCGTGAGTCGCCGTGCGGGAAAGTGACTCGTGAGTCGCCGTGCGGGGAAAGTGACTCGTGAGTCGCCGTGCGGGAAAGTGACTCGTGAGTCGCCGTGCGGGAAAGTGACTCGTGAGTCGCGTGCGGGAAAGTGACTCGCGGCTTTTGAACGATTCGTCACGACTGGATTCATGAGTGTGGGGCTGCAGAGGCACTGACCTTCCAGACAGCAGCACGGACAGCTTGTCGATGGGGGTCCGGCCCTCCACGGCGAAGCAGTGGTCCTGGTCCAGGGTCAGCACCTCGCCCTCGCAGCACGACACCATCTTCCCGAAGTGTGTGAGCGACACGCCGAGCCTCTTGAACATGAAGCTGTACAGGTCCTGGAAGTCCCGGGGGAAGGACAGGCTCCGCAGGCGGTGGGCCACGTGCAGCAGCTGGGCCAGGCTGGCCCCCCAGCAGGACCAGGGTCCAGAGGAAGGCGTCGGAGAGCAGCGGTCGGTCCAGCTCCACACGGCGGAGCACAGGAAGCCCAGGCTGAAGAAGGACAGGAGGTGCAGGAGCCCGTACAGACCGCTGCCCCCCATCAAGCCCAGCAAGCAGCAGCATGTGGGCCAGGTGGAACACCGGGCCCTCCGGGGCCTCCGGGGCCCCGCGCCACGCCTCGCACCGCGGGGTACCAGGGCGCGCCGCCTGCACCGTGAAGTTCAGAGCCTCGAAGTCCGGAGGCTCCATGGAGGAGGGACAGAGAGACCGGGGGGACCGGGGGGACCTGGACGGCTGGGGGGGACCGGGAGGACTGGGGGGGACCGGGGGGGGACAGGGGGGGACAGGGGGAGACCGAGGAGACCGAGGACACAGAGCCGGGGAGCAAGCACTGCAATATGAGAGAAAGAGAGAGAGAGAGAGAGGGAGGGAGAAAGAGAAAGAGAAAGAGAGAGAGGGAGTGTGGGAGGGTGGGAGGGGAGAGAGAGAGAGAGAGAGAGGGAGTGTGGGAGGGAGAGAGAAAGAGAGAGAGGGAGGGTGGGAGGGGGAGAGAGAGAGAGAGAGAGGGAGTGTGGGAGGGGAGAGAGAGAGAGAGAGAGAGAGAGAGAGAGAGAGAGGGTGGGAGGGGGGAGAGAGAGAGAGAGAGAGAGACCACCGACCCC
>NC_137657.1:29952295-30014795 GCF_963422515.1 Blennius ocellaris | reverse complement strand
CTTCTATATTCGTGTGAGATACCGAAGCCATGGATCCTTGTTAAGTTTTTTTTTCTAATTGTATTTCATAGTTTTGTTTAATTGTATAATTTATAGTGTTTGATATTTTATAATGTCATTTGATTGCCAAGTTCTGAATAGTATTTTGTTCCACTAAAAAGTCTACGGGCTCATTTCAACAACCAGACCCAGACCAGCACTAGAAACTCTGCTGGTCCTAAAGCCTTCTGTCAACAACACCTGATTGGCTGATGAGACTGTCACTCAACATTTTAAGCCAATAGCATCGTCCAGCTCCCATCAGAGGCCAGCAGGGCTTTTCTCTGCCGGCCCAGCAGGTGGTGCGTTTAGAGGACGTAGGAGATTTGACCTCCACAAACTAGAACCAGTCATCTCCTGGACGACTCGTCCTGAACGCGTCCTAGAACCGTACCATCAATACTGAGTTCTTATGACTGTGTTCTGTCTTCCTGGTGGACTTTGTCTCTCTGACCAGGCGTCCTCAGAATGTGTGGGAGTGAAGTCAGCGCTGTGGAGGACCGCACTCCTCTCAGCCGTCCTTCACTGTCACCATGACGACTCTGACGTCTGTCTCGTTTCCTCCTGCACACACTTTATCTGGAGGGTCGTTTGCTCCTTCGGGCTCCGCCCACATTTCTGAAGCCTCATCAGCAGCTCCTTTACGACTCATTCAGATCCGTGGGCTTTGAAGTGATGCTTTTATCCTCGTCTCCATAGAGCAGGGACATTATTTGTCTAACATAATACACCAACAGGGACATTATTTGTCTTACATAATACACCATCAGGGACATTATTTGTCATTATTTACCAAGTCCCCCTGACCCCACCACCAAGTCCCCCTGACCCCACCACCAAGTCACCGTTGACCCCACCACCAAGTCCCCCTGACCCCACCACCAAGTCCCCCTGACCCCACCACCAAGTCACCGTTGACCCCACCACCAAGTCCCCCTGACCCCACCACCAAGTCACCGTTGACCCCACCACCAAGTCCCCCTGACCCCACCACCAAGTCCCCCTGACCCCACCACCAAGTCACTGTTGACCCCACCACCAAGTCCCCCTGACCCCACCACCAAGTCCCACTGACCCCACCACCAAGTCCCCCTGACCCCACCACCAAGTCACCCTGACCCCGCCATCAAGTCCCCCTGACCCCACCACCAAGTCACTGTTGACCCCACCACCAAGTCACCGTTGACCCCACCACCAAGTCCCCCTGACCCCACCACCAAGTCACCGTTGACCCCACCACCAAGTCCCCCTGACCCCACCACCAAGTCCCCCTGACCCCACCACCAAGTCACTGTTGACCCCACCACCAAGTCCCCCTGACCCCACCACCAAGTCACCCTGACCCCGCCATCAAGTCCCCCTGACCCCACCACCAAGTCACTGTTGACCCCACCACCAAGTCCCCCTGACCCCACCACCAAGTCACCCTGACCCCACCACCAAGTCACCGTTGACCCCACTACCAAGTCCCCCTGACCCCACCACCAAGTCCCCCTGACCCCACCACCAAGTCCCCCTGACCCCACCACCAAGTCACCGTTGACCCCACCACCAAGTCACCGTTGACCCCACTACCAAGTCCCCCTGACCCCACCACCAAGTCCCCCTGACCCCACCACCAAGTCACCGTTGACCCCACCACCAAGTCCCCCTGACCCCACCACCAAGTCCCCCTGACCCCACCACCAAGTCACCGTTGACCCCACCACCAAGTCCCCCTGACCCCACCACCAAGTCCCCCTGACCCCACCACCAAGTCACCGTTGACCCCACCACCAAGTCCCCCTGACCCCACCACCAAGTCACCGTTGACCCCACCACCAAGTCCCCCTGACCCCACCACCAAGTCACCGTTGACCCCACCACCAAATCACCGTTGACCCCACCACCAAGTCCCCCTGACCCCACCACCAAGTCCCCCTGACCCCACCACCAAGTCACCGTTGACCCCACCACCAAATCACCGTTGACCCCACCACCAAGTCCCCCTGACCCCACCACCAAGTCCCCCTGACCCCACCACCAAGTCACCGTTGACCCCACCACCAAGTCCCCCTGACCCCACCACCAAGTCCCCCTGACCCCACCACCAAGTCACCATTGACCCCACCACCAAGTCCCCCTGACCCCACCACCAAGTCACCGTTGACCCCACCACCAAGTCCCCCTGACCCCACCACCAAGTCCCCCTGACCCCACCACCAAGTCACCGTTGACCCCACTACCAAGTCCCCCTGACCCCACCACCAAGTCACCGTTGACCCCACCACCAAGTCCCCCTGACCCCACCACCAAGTCACCGTTGACCCCACCACCAAGTCACCGTTGACCCCACCACCAAATCACCGTTGACCCCACCACCAAGTCCCCCTGACCCCACCACCAAGTCACCGTTGACCCCACCACCAAGTCCCCCTGACCCCACCACCAAGTCCCCCTGACCCCACCACCAAGTCCCCCTGACCCCGCCATCAAGTCCCCCTGACCCCACCACCAAGTCCCCCTGACCCCACCACCAAGTCCCCCTAACCCCACCACCAAGTCCCCCTGACCCCACCACCAAGTCCCCCTAACCCCACCACCAAGTCCCCCTGACCCCACCACCAAGTCCCCCTGACCCCACCACCAAGTCACCATTGACCCCACCACCAAGTCCCCCTGACCCCACCACCAAGTCACCGTTGACCCCACCACCAAGTCCCCCTGACCCCACCACCAAGTCCCCCTGACCCCACCACCAAGTCACCATTGACCCCACCACCAAGTCCCCCTGACCCCACCACCAAGTCCCCCTGACCCCACCACCAAGTCACCGTTGACCCCACCACCAAGTCCCCCTGACCCCACCACCAAGTCCCCCTGACCCCACCACCAAGTCACCGTTGACCCCACTACCAAGTCCCCCTGACCCCACCACCAAGTCACCGTTGACCCCACCACCAAGTCCCCCTGACCCCACCACCAAGTCCCCCTGACCCCACCACCAAGTCACCGTTGACCCCACCACCAAGTCCCCCTGACCCCACCACCAAGTCACCGTTGACCCCACCACCAAGTCCCCCTGACCCCACCACCAAGTCACCGTTGACCCCACCACCAAATCACCGTTGACCCCACCACCAAGTCCCCCTGACCCCACCACCAAGTCCCCCTGACCCCACCACCAAGTCACCGTTGACCCCACCACCAAATCACCGTTGACCCCACCACCAAGTCCCCCTGACCCCACCACCAAGTCCCCCTGACCCCACCACCAAGTCACCGTTGACCCCACCACCAAGTCCCCCTGACCCCACCACCAAGTCCCCCTGACCCCACCACCAAGTCACCATTGACCCCACCACCAAGTCCCCCTGACCCCACCACCAAGTCACCGTTGACCCCACCACCAAGTCCCCCTGACCCCACCACCAAGTCCCCCTGACCCCACCACCAAGTCACCGTTGACCCCACTACCAAGTCCCCCTGACCCCACCACCAAGTCACCGTTGACCCCACCACCAAGTCCCCCTGACCCCACCACCAAGTCACCGTTGACCCCACCACCAAGTCACCGTTGACCCCACCACCAAATCACCGTTGACCCCACCACCAAGTCCCCCTGACCCCACCACCAAGTCACCGTTGACCCCACCACCAAGTCCCCCTGACCCCACCACCAAGTCCCCCTGACCCCACCACCAAGTCCCCCTGACCCCGCCATCAAGTCCCCCTGACCCCACCACCAAGTCCCCCTGACCCCACCACCAAGTCCCCCTAACCCCACCACCAAGTCCCCCTGACCCCACCACCAAGTCCCCCTAACCCCACCACCAAGTCCCCCTGACCCCACCACCAAGTCCCCCTGACCCCACCACCAAGTCACCATTGACCCCACCACCAAGTCCCCCTGACCCCACCACCAAGTCCCCCTGACCCCACCACCAAGTCACCGTTGACCCCACCACCAAGTCCCCCTGACCCCACCACCAAGTCCCCCTGACCCCACCACCAAGTCACCATTGACCCCACCACCAAGTCCCCCTGACCCCACCACCAAGTCCCCCTGACCCCACCACCAAGTCACCGTTGACCCCACCACCAAGTCCCCCTGACCCCACCACCAAGTCCCCCTGACCCCACCACCAAGTCACCGTTGACCCCACTACCAAGTCCCCCTGACCCCACCACCAAGTCACCGTTGACCCCACCACCAAGTCCCCCTGACCCCACCACCAAGTCACCGTTGACCCCACCACCAAGTCACCGTTGACCCCACCACCAAATCACCGTTGACCCCACCACCAAGTCCCCCTGACCCCACCACCAAGTCACCGTTGACCCCACCACCAAGTCCCCCTGACCCCACCACCAAGTCCCCCTGACCCCGCCATCAAGTCCCCCTAACCCCACCACCAAGTCCCCCTGACCCCACCACCAAGTCCCCCTGACCCCACCACCAAGTCCCCCTAACCCCACCACCAAGTCCCCCTGACCCCACCACCAAGTCCCCCTAACCCCACCACCAAGTCCCCCTGACCCCACCACCAAGTCCCCCTGACCCCACCACCAAGTCCCCCTGACCCCACCACCAAGTCACCACCTGACTTGCTCTGCTCAGAAACACCATGAGAAGCTGGTTTACTTTTACCAGAGCGACACACTGCCCCCGGCTGGACACTTCTGTTACTGCAGCCTGAACTACATACAGGCTTAGTGGCTTACAGTTCCATTTCTTGACAAGTAACTTAGATTTGTAATGGATTACAATTTTCAAGTAACCTTCCTAACCCTGATAATTGTATAGAACTCTGTTTATACGCATAGGTTGATTCTACCTATAAAACTCTCTGTTTCTATGTGTACAGGTTTATGTTTGCGCCTTATAGGTCTTTTTTTCTACGTTTCGGTCGCTCATTCTACGTTTATAGGTCTATAATTCTAATAATAATACTGTTATTATAAGTCTATGTGTATATCCCTCGTTTTTCACTCGACAACATTTCTATTATTGTAAGATTCGGTGTGTGTGTCGGTTCTAGGTCCATAGGTCTGTGCTCCTACGTGTACAGCTCTAGATGCGGTGAACCGGGAACATGGCAGCGGCGGCGGCGGCGGCCGGTGAGTCTGAGCCCGCTGGAGCGATCCAGAGGCTCCGCGGTGAACCGACGGTTTGTTACCGGACGGTTTGATTACCGGACGGTTTGATTACCGGAGGGTTTGTTACCGGAGGGTTTGTTACCGGACGGTTTGTTACCGGAGGGTTTGTTACCGGAGGGTTTGTTACCGGACGGTTTGATTACCGGAGGGTTTGATTACCGGAGGGTTTTATTACCGGAGGGTTTGTTTCCGGAGGGTTTGATTACCGGAGGGTTTGTTTCCGGAGGGTTTGATTACCGGAGGGTTTGTTACCGGAGGGTTTGATTACCGGAGGGTTTGATTACCGGAGGGTTTGTTTCCGGACTTCACACCCGGAAGAAACGACTGACGCGCTCCGTTCCAGATGTTTCCGTCACGTCGGCGGATCGTTTCAGCTCGTCAACAACGATTCTGGCCAAAGCGCATCGTTTTCGCGTTTTTGTTTGAGATAACTCTAATTTTTAGACTGCAACGATATATATATATATATATATATATATATATATATATATATATATATATATATATATATATATATATATATATATATATATATATATATATATATATACACACTCGAACGTAAGACCAATGTGGCCAGATGTTGTCCTCTGGACTTCACCAGGCTGCTGAAGGAAACAAACTTCAGAGGATAAAAAACTCAAACTTCTTGCACTCCAGAAAAAGTCGAAAGTTAAAGTCGAGATGATTTTCTTTACAAAGTTCGTCTCCATGGCAACAGGGCGACTGTTTCTAAAAGTTTCTAGAAGCTTCTAAAAGCTTCGCAGGTTTAATGAAGGTGAAAAGACGCTTCACAACAGAACTGGTGGGTCATGTAGGGTTGGTGGTCATGTAGGGTCATGTAGGGTTAGTGGTCATGTAGGGTCATGTAGGGTTAGTGGTCATGTAGGGTCATGTAGGGTTAGTGGTCATGTAGGGGTGGACAGGATAAGACAGGACAGGACAGGACAGGACAGAATAAGACAGGACAGGACAGGACAGGACAGGACAGGACAGGACAGAATAAGACAGGACAGGACAGGATAAGACAGGACAGGACAGGACAGAATAAGACAGGACAGGACAGAATAAGACAGGACAGGACAGGATAAGACAGGACAGGACAGGATAAGACAGGACAGAACAGGATAAGACAGGACAGGACAGGATAAGACAGGACAGGATAAGACAGGACAGGACAGGACAGAATAAGACAGGACAGGACAGGACAGGATAAGACAGGACAGGACAGGATAAGACAGGACAGGATAAGACAGGACAGGACAAGACAGGACAGGACAGGACGGCATCATGCTGCAGTTTGCTGGAACAAATTGATTAGAGTTTTTACTCACAGTGACCTCAGTGAGGTCACAGTGAGGTCACAGTGAGGTCACTGTGACCTCACTGTGACCTCACTGTGACCTCTTTGTCCTGCAGGCTCTGCTCTTTACCTCTGACGTTGTCCAGTGATGCTTGTCTTCTGAGGACAATGGAGGACAACAGCTGATAACAATTGTCTTTTGTCTCCTGCAGGTTTGTTGAGAGAAGGACCTGGAAGTTTGTCCTCTGAAGACCAAACCTCCGCCCGTCGTTCCAAACCTCCACCCGTCATTCCAAACCTCCGCCCGTTGTTCCAAACCTCCGCCCGTCGTTCCAAACCTCCGCCCGTCGTTCCAAACCTCCACCCGTCACGGTGAGGGTAGTGGGCCTCCACCTACGTCTGTGGTGGACGCTTCCTCCGTCTGCAGCCATGTCTCAGTGGAGGACGTGGTTGCGTCACTCCATGCGCTGGTCGAACGGCGTGGTTCAGGCCTCGGCGCTGTCGGTGCTGACGTTCTGCGTGGTTCTGCCCGTGTGCTGCCACCGCCTGCTGTACTCCTACTTCTTCCTGAAGTCGGTGCACCTGGACGCCATGAGCGAGGACGTCCTGCGGGACGGCCTCCGGCGGGGCCAGGACGCTCTGCACTTCTGGCAGAGCGCGTCCACCCCGTCTCCGCTCGGCTTGAGGAACCTGTCCCGGCGTCCAGACCTGCTGGTTACCGTGGTGACGGCCAGACGCCGCGACGGCCACGACTCCCACTACCTGCTGCAGGTGATGCGGCGGCTCAGCGCCATCGTGGGGACGTGTGGGACGCGGCGCTGCGCAGAGATCCTGGTGTGCGACGTGGAGGACGGTCCCCTGGAGAACCGGGACGCCAGACTCCTGGAGGCCCACTTCAGGGTGGTCCGGCGGCCCCGGCAGGGGGCGGAGCAGATCAACCCCTTCGAGAAGGAGAAGAGGGACTACGTCTTCTGTCTCCGGCAGGGCTGGACGCTGGTCAGACCCAGACACACGGTGGTCCTGGAGGACGACGCCCTGCCCAGGACAGACTTCTTCTCCGTGGTCCAACATCTGCTGTCGCGGCGCTTCGCCCTCCAGACGCTGTACGTCAAGCTGTACCACCCCGAGAGGCTGCAGCGGTACTGGAACCCGGAGCCGTACCGCATCCTGGAGTGGCTGGGCGTGGGCGTGGTGGGGGCCACGGCCACGGCCCTGCTGCTCAGCGCCCCCTACTGGAACCCCTGCTGCTCCTCCTTCACCCCCTCGGCCCCCCACCTCCTGTTCTTCACGCTGTACTTCATGGCTGCGGCCGAGCTGCTGGGGCGCCACTACCTGCTGGAGGCGCGGCGCCTGTCGCCGCAGCTCTACGCCGTCAGCCCGGCCACCGAGTGCTGCACCCCCGCCATGCTGTTCCCCGGGAACGCCTCCCTCAGGGTGGCCGAGTACCTGGACGCCTCGTCCTGCGGGAAGGGACACGCTAAAGACACGGTTCTGTACCAGATGGCCCGGGCGCTGCCGGGAGAACGTTCTCACAGCGTGGAACCCAACCTCATCACCCACATTGGAGCCTATTCCTCCGTCAGGCCCAATCCGGCTCGGCCCAAACTGCTTTAAACCAACATATGGACTTGACCTTGGGACGGTGGCTAGCGTCATGCTAACCTGTAGCCTTACTTCAGAGGACTTGACCTTGGGACGGTGGTTAGCGTCATGCTAACCTGTAGCCTTACTTCAGAGGACTTGACCTTGGGACGGTGGTTAGCGTCATGCTAACCTGTAGCCTTACTTCAGAGGACTTGACCTTGGGATGGTGGTTAGCGTCATGCTAACCTGTAGCCTTACTTCAGAGGACTTGGCCTTGGGACGGTGGTGAGCGTCATGCTAACCTGTAGCTTTACTTCAGAGGACTTGACCTTGGGACGGTGGTTAGCGTCATGCTAACCTGTAGCCTTACTTCAGAGGACTTGACCTTGGGACAGTGGTTAGCGTCATGCTAACCTGTAGCTTTACTTCAGAGGACTTGACCTTGGGACGGTGGTTAGCGTCATGCTAACCTGTAGCGTCACTTCAGAGGTCTGGTTTCTGCAGTGGATCAGAACCAGGCAGACACTGGTGGGGTTCTTTACACAGCTGATGGAGGACATGTGGGTGGAGGTTTTCACTAGAATGAATAAATACACCAAGTGCTTTACAGGCGTCTTTTATTCTTGTGAGTTTTATTCTAATTATTCTGTGAAACCTGAAGTGAGACTTCCTGTCGCTTCCCCACTCACCAGATGTTCATATGAAGAATGTCTCCCAGGTGTCAGTCAAACCAACGTGTCTCTCGTCCTGCTTTATTGTCTTCAGCTCTGCAGACTACAGTTGAAGCTCAATGAGAGTTTCAGTGTTTGTCCTCCAGAGATTCTGATTGGTCTGTCAGACGTCCTGCTTTTAGGCAACGAGGCGTCATGTGACCGTCCAGAAGAGACGAGGTGCTCAAAGCCTGTAAAACATGTCATGTGTCTACTGTCTCTGCCTTTACTGTCTCCTGGCTCTGTCTGTCTCCTGTCTCTACCGTCTCTACTGTCTCTGTCTCTCAATGAAGGAATTCAGTCTGTTGAACGCCAGCGATCTCTTACAGTAGTTTATTACACCGTTTAGACCACGTTTCCTTCAAACAGCAGAAAAACACTGGAACAAAGACGATTTGATGGACAAAAACCTGATTAGTGCTTGATGAACTCTGCTTCATGGTGGAAGCACCGATGGCGAAGGATCCAGACGTACCGATGGCGAAGGATCCAGACGTACCGATGGCGAAGGATCCAGACGTACCGATGGCGAAGGATCCAGACGTACCGATGGCGAAGGATCCAGACGTACCGATGGCGAAGCATCCAGACGTACCGATGGCGAAGGATCCAGAAGTACCGAAGACGAAGGATCCAGAAGCAGCGCCGCTGAACGGCCGGCCACCACAAACCTCTCTGTGAAAACTTCCCGCCTCCTGTTTCCCTCTCAAAGTGAGAAGGGTGGTGCAGCACCACCTCCACCTCCACGGTCTGTAGTCCCACTAAAGGTCCAGATCAGGTGAGCCGCTGACCTCCAGCTCTCCGGAGCTTTGTGTTTCTGTTTGACCACCAAAGTCCTGACCGACCTTTTCAAAACATTTCTGAAAGGACAAGTCGTTTGTTGAGGTGTAGCTGAGGGTGGAGTCGTTCACAAGGCTTCGCCCGAATTAGACAAAGGTTCCCGGGTCCGATGGCCCAGGCTTTTATCATGATAGTCAGAGTTTGTGTAAACATTGGTGCGTCGATTGATCCTGTTCTGGATCAACTGTTCTAGATCAACTCTTCTGGATCAACTGTTCTGGACCAACTGTTCTAGACCAACTGTTCTGGATCAACTGTTCTGGATCAACTGTTCTGGATCAACTGTTCTGGACCAACTGTTCTAGATCAACTGTTCTGGACCAACTGTTCTGGACCAACTGTTCTGGACCAACTGTTCTGGACCAACTGTTCTGGACCAACTGTTCTGGATCAACTGTTCTAGACCAACTGTTCTAGACCAACTGTTCTAGACCAACTGTTCTGGATCAACTGTTCTGGATCAACTGTTCTGGATCAACTGTTCTGGATCAACTGTTCTGGATCAACTGTTCTAGATCAACTGTTCTGGATCAACTGTTCTAGATCAACTGTTCTGGACCAACTGTTCTGGACCAACTGTCCTGGACCAACTGTCCTGGATCAACTGTCCTGGATCAACTGTTCTGGATCAACTGTTCTGGATCAACTGTTCTAGATCAACTGTTCTAGATCAACTGTTCTGGACCAACTGTTCTAGACCAACTGTTCTGGATCAACTGTTCTGGATCAACTGTTCTGGACCAACTGTTCTAGACCAACTGTTCTGGATCAACTGTTCTGGATCAACTGTTCTAGATCAACTGTTCTAGATCAACTGTTCTGGATCAACTGTTCTGGATCAACTGTTCTAGATCAACTGTTCTAGATCAACTGTTCTGGATCAACTGTTCTAGATCAACTGTTCTGGATCAACTGTTCTGGATCAACTGTCCTAGACCAACTGTCCTAGACCAACTGTTCTGGATCAACTGTTCTGGATCAACTGTTCTAGATCAACTGTTCTAGATCAACTGTTCTGGGCCAACTGTTCTGGATCAACTGTTCTGGATCAACTGTTCTAGATCAACTGTTCTGGTTCAACTGTTCTAGATCAACTGTTCTGGATCAACTGTTCTAGATCAACTGTTCTAGATCAACTGTTCTGGATCAACTGTTCTAGATCAACTGTTCTGGATCAACTGTTCTAGATCAACTGTTCTGGATCAACTGTCCTAGACCAACTGTTCTGGATCAACTGTTCTAGATCAACTGTTCTGGACAAACTGTTCTGGACCAACTGTTCTGGACCAACTGTTCTAGATCAACTGTTCTGGACCAACTGTTCTAGATCAACTGTTCTGAATCAACTGTTCTGGACCAACTGTTCTGAATCAACTGTTCTGGACCAACTGTTCTGGACCAACTGTTCTGAATCAACTGTTCTGGACCAACTGTTCTGGACCAACTGTTCTGGGCCAACTGTTCTGGGCCAACTGTTCTGGATCAACTGTTCTAGATCAACTGTTCTAGATCAACTGTTCTGGATCAACTGTTCTGGATCAACTGTTCTAGACCAACTGTTCTAGACCAACTGTTCTAGACCAACTGTTCTAGACCAACTGTCCTAGACCAACTGTTCTAGACCAACTGTTCTAGACCAACTGTTCTAGACCAACTGTTCTAGACCAACTGTCCTAGATCAACTGTTCTGGATCAACTGTTCTGGACCAACTGTTCTAGATCAACTGTTCTGAATCAACTGTTCTGGACCAACTGTTCTGGACCAACTGTTCTGGTCCAACTGTTCTGGTCCAACTGTTCTGGTCCAACTGTTCTAGATCAACTGTTCTGGACCAACTGTTCTGGCTGGTGACGGTTTGTGGAAGTTTAGGAAACACCAGTCTCTTGATTCATTCCTGCTTTCCTTCAGTGTTTCTTGAAGCTTGATTGTTTCCATGAACGGTCGTTTCTATCTGATCTGCTGGTTTCCTACAAGAGTAAAGTCTCGGTTCTTGAACGTGGAACACGTCCTTTCCGTGACGACTTAAAAGTGTTCCTCAACTTAAAGCACCACAAAACTCCAACACGTCTTCACGGAAAGTGAAATATTTGTGGGATGCAGTGGAACAGCAGATTTCCTGAAGTCCCTGAATGTTCCACAAAGAACAAAAGAAGTTCTGAAGGAAGGTTTCACTTCTACAACCGTAAGAATGTGACTGACAGGATCCACATTCTTCTGTAGTCCTGAAGGTAAAGCGTCACTATGGAGGACCACGACGTACATCAGTGCTTCAGGGGGATTCTCTGGCTGGATCTGGTCCTGATGGTTGAGGTAGTGGTCTTGGTGTGGGCCAGGCCCTTTAAGGAGCCCCTGGACCTGCTACAACACGGACCGGGGGGTTGGTTCTGCTTGGCAGCAGCTCTGGAACCCTTCAACACTTTCTTAGTCGACGTATGAACAGAGTGACCGTCAGTTGTTGACGTGTACCTGCTGAGTCTGTCTTTAGCACCAGGCCTGGCAGGGGGACTGGGGGGTCTGGAGGGGCCGGGGGGTCTAGGGGGGCTGCAGGGGGGTCTGAGGACATGAGTGGGGCTCAGAGGTGTTGGATTGACGCTTCCAGCAGCTCCTCCAGAGGGACCCGTCTGGCGGCCTGGCTGTGGAACCGGAACCTGCTGGACTGTTTGGGGCCTTCGTTTGCAGCTCAGCAGCTTCCTGTCAGGGAGGTCAAAGGTCACCATGACATCTTGAGGTTCTACCGGAGGATCAGCGCAGTTCAGCTGATCCTCATCAGTCCAGTCTTCCTTTAAGCAACTGCTCCCGAGGTCCACCTCCCCAACAGGACCACACCCAGGTTTTAACACTTCTGTTTGCATAGGGCACCCATGGTCCAGTCCAGTAGGACACCCATGGTCCAGTCCAGTAGCGCACCCATGGTCCAGTCCAGTAGGACACCCATGGTCCAGTCCAGTAGCGCACCCATGGTCCAGTCCAGTAGGGCACCCATGGTCCAGTCCAGTAGGACACCCATGGTCCAGTCCAGTAGGGCACCCATGGTCCAGTCCAGTAGGACACCCATGGTCCAGTCCAGTCAGGTCCTGGGGGACCCCCCCGAGACCTCTGTCCAACAAGCTGCCGTCGCCTTTATACTGGAAGGTCCGACTCTTCTTTGAGGAGCGTTTCTCTGAGGCCTTTAGACTGGAGGGAGGACAGGTGTCGGGCGGTAAGCCCCGCCTCCTCCTGGACAGCCTCAGGACCAGCCCAGTCTGCTGGTCGCCCAGGGAGACACCCTGCCCCCCCCTGCGGTGACTCCCTGCTGACTTTCTGGCCGTACAGTAAATGTCGAAGACAGTCTTTTGGTGGTTGAGACGGAGGGACAGACGCTTGCTGCTGACGCCTTCCTGGGACTTGCTTTGTGGGCGGGGCCTTGCTTTACAGGTGCTGCTGGGCCCGGTGCACAACCTGGGGGGTTGTTTGCTGCTCACCCACGTTCTGGGCTTTGACGGGGCGACTGACCTTGTGCAGGGGGTTCTTTGTTCACACATTTTAGTCACCATGGCAACCTGGAACACAAAGACATGTTGAGAAGCTTTGAAGCTGAAATAGTTATGTTTGGTGAGGGTCAGGGTGAGGGTGAGGGTCAGGGATGAGAGTGATGGTGAGGGTGAGGGTGAGGGTGAGGGTGATGGTGAGGGTCAGGGTGGGTTAGGGTGAGGGTGAGGGTGATGGTGAGGGTCAGGGTGGGTTAGGGTGATGGTGAGGGTGATGGTGAGGGTCAGGGTGGGTTAGGGTGAGGGTGAGGGTGAGGGTGAGGGTGATGGTGAGGGTGATGGTGAGGGTCAGGGTGGGCTAGGGTGAGGGTGAGGGTGATGGTGAGGGTGATGGTGAGGGTGAGGGTGAGGGTGAGGGTCAGGGTCAGGGATGAGAGTGATGGTGAGGGTGATGGTGAGGGTGAGGGTGAGGGTGAGGGTGAGGGTCAGGGTGGGTTAGGGTGAGGGTGAGGGTGAGGGTGATGGTGAGGGTCAGGGTGAGGGTGATGGTGAGGGTCAGGGATGAGGGTGAGGGTGAGGGTCAGGGTCAGGGTGATGGTGAGGGTCAGGGTCAGGGTCAGGGATGAGGGTGATGGTGAGGGTCAGGGATGAGGGTGATGGTGAGGGTCAGGGTCAGGGTTAGGGTGGGTCAGGGTCAGGGTGAGGGTGAGGGTGAGGGTCAGGGTCAGGGATGAGGGTGAGGGTGATGGTGATGGTGATGGTCAGGGTGAGGGTCAGGGATGAGGGTGAGGGTCAGGGTCAGGGTGATGGTGAGGGTGAGGGTGAGGGTCAGGGTCAGGGATGAGGGTGATGGTGAGGGTGAGGGTGAGGGTCAGGGTCAGGGTGATGGTGAGGGTGAGGGTGAGGGTCAGGGTCAGGGATGAGGGTGATGGTGAGGGTCAGTGTGAGGGTGATGGTGAGGGTCAGGGTCAGGGATGAGGGTGAGGGTCAGGGTCAGGGTTAGGGTGGGTTAGGGTCAGGGTGAGGGTGAGGGTCATCGATGGTGATGGTCAGGGTCAGGGTGAGGGTGATGGTGAGGGTGATGGTCAGGGTGGGTTAGGGTGAGGGTGATGGTAAGGGTTAGGGTCAGGGTGAGGGTGAGGGTCAGGGTGAGGGTGGTGGTCAGGATCAGGGTCAGGGTGAGGGTGAGGGTCAGGGTGAGGGTGGTGGTGAGGGTAAGGGTTAGGGTGAGGGTCAGGGTTAGGGTGAGGGTGAGGGTCAGGGTCAGGGTCAGGGTGAGGGTGAGGGTCAGGGTCAGGGTCAGGGTGAGGGTCAGGGTGAGGGTCAGGGTGAGGGTCAGGGTCAGGGTGATGGTTAGGGTGATGGTGAGGGTCAGGGTGAGGGTCAGGGTCAGGGTCAGGGTGATGGTGAGGGTCAGGGTTAGTGTGGGTTAGGGTGAGGGCGATGGTGAGGGTGATGGTGAGGGTGAGGGTGAGGGTCAGGGTCAAGGTTAGGGTGGGTTAGGGTGAGGGTGATGGTGAGGGTCAGGGTGAGGGTCAGGGTGGGTTGGGGTGAGGGTGAGGGTCAGGGTTAGTGTGAGGGATGAGGGTGAGGGTCAGGGTTAGGGTTAGGGTGGGTTAGGGTGAGGGTGATGGTGAGGGTTAGGGTGGGTGAGGATGAGGGATGAGGGTCAGGGTCAGGGTGGGTTAGGGTGATGGTGAGGGTGAGGGTGAGGGTCAGGGTTAGGGTGGGTTAGGGTGAGGGTGAGAGTGATGGTGAGGGATGAGGGTGAGGGTCAGGGTCAGGGTTAGGGTGGGTTAGGGTGAGGGTGAGGGTGAGGGTGATGGTGAGGGATGAGGGTGAGGGTCAGGGTTAGGGTGGGTTAGGGTGAGGGTGAGGGTGAGGGTCAGGGTTAGGGTGGGTTAGGGTGAGGGTGAGAGTGATGGTGAGGGATGAGGGTGAGGGTCAGGGTCAGGGTTAGGGTGGGTTAGGGTGAGGGTGAGGGTGAGGGTGATGGTGAGGGATGAGGGTGAGGGTCAGGGTTAGGGTGGGTTAGGGTGAGGGTGAGGGTGAGGGATGAGGGTCAGGGTTAGGGTGGGTTAGGGTGAGGGTGAGGGTGAGGGTGATGGTGAGGGATGAGGGTGAGGGTCAGGGTTAGGGTGGGTTAGGGTGAGGGTGAGGGATGAGGGTCAGGGTCAGGGTGAGGGTGAGGGTGAGGGTGATGGTGAGGGATGAGGGTGAGGGTCAGGGTCAGGGTGGGTTAGGGTGAGGGTGAGGGTGAGGGTGAGGGTCAGGGTTAGGGTGGGTTAGGGTGAGGGTGAGGGTGAGGGTGAGGGATGAGGGTCAGGGTCAGGGTGGGTGAGGGTGAGGGTGAGGGTTAGGGTGAGGGATGAGGGTCAGGGTCAGGGTGGGTGAGGGTGAGGGTCAGGGTGGGTGAGGGTGAGGGTGAGGGTTAGGGTGAGGGTGAGGGATGAGGGTGAGGGTCAGGGTCAGGGTTAGGGTGGGTTAGGGTGATGGTGAGGGTTAGGGTGAGGGTGAGGGTGAGGGATGAGGGTCAGGGTCAGGGTGGGTGAGGGTTAGGGTGAGGGTGATGGTGAGGGATGAGGGTGAGGGTCAGGGTCAGGGTTAGGGTGGGTTAGGGTGATGGTGAGGGTTAGGGTCAGGGTCAGGGTGGGTTAGGGTGATGGTGAGGGTTAGGGTCAGGGTCAGGGTGGGTTAGGGTGATGGTGAGGGTTAGGGTCAGGGTCAGGGTGGGTTAGGGTGATGGTGAGGGTGATGGTGAGAGTGAGGGATGAGGGTCAGGGTCAGGGTCAGGGTGGGTGAGGGTGAGGGTTAGGGTCAGGGTCAGGGTCAGGGTGGGTGAGGGTGATGGTGAGGGTCAGGGTGTGGGTGAGGGTTTTCCTACTTGGTGTTTTCAAAGTAAAAGCCTCTGCTGACTGCAGGTGACGTCTTCCTGTTTCCACACAAACCTTCACATGGACCTTTTTGTCCTGGACCTCCAGAGGGACCTGCCGGGGTCTGGGGACGACCCTGTCCAGACCCCCACCTCCGTCCTCCTGCTTCTCCTCGGTCCTGGACCGGCGCTGCCCCTCCTCCTCCGTCACCTCCTCCACCCTCCTGTGGGTGGCAGCAGGGTAGAAGGCCTCCACCAGCCTGGACCTCCGTCGTCCAGACGGACAGTCTGGAAGAGCAGACGTAGCGACTGAGTCGTCACTTTGAGCCGCGACTCGCCGGAGCGACTCGCCGGAGCGACTCCAGAGTCCAGAGGTTCACCTGTGAAGGTCCTGAACACGCCCAGGTCCGTCTCCATGACGACGGCTCTACGGCCGCTGGACAGGCAGGAAGTCTTCCTCCGCCGCCGGCTCGCCAAGAAGGCCATGTTGCTCGGCAACGCCGCGGAATCTGAGGAGCAAAGTGAGACGTTCTCCGTCAGCAACAGACCTGGTCTGTGCTGCACCGTCACCTCCGTCACCACACGCTCCACCTTCCAGCTTCTCTATCTGGGAGCAAAGGAGTGTTGAAGGTTGCTACTGCTGACCAGTGACGGCGGCAACGCGTTGATTAGCAACGCGTTGACACGTTGATTAGCAACACGTTGATTAGCAACACGTTGATTAGCAACGCGCTGATTAGCAACACATTGTTTGGAAACACGCTGATTAGCAACGCGCTGATTAGCAACGCGTTGACATGTTGATTAGCAACACGTTGATTAGCAACACGTTGATTAGCAACGCGCTGATTAGCAACACGTTGATTAGCAACGCGCTGATTAGCAACACATTGTTTGGCAACACGCTGATTAGCAACGCGCTGATTAGCAACGCGTTGACATGTTGATTAGCAACGCGCTGATTAGCAACACATTGTTTGGCAACACGCTGATTAGCAACGCGCTGATTAGCAACGCGTTGACATGTTGATTAGCAACGCGCTGATTAGCAACACATTGTTTGGCAACACGCTGATTAGCAACACGTTGATTAGCAACGCGTTGATTAACAACGCGCTGACATGTTGATTAGCAACACGCTGATTAGCAACACGTTGATTAGCAACACGTTGATTAGCAACGCGTTGATTAGCAACGCGCTGATTAGCAACGCGTTGATTAGCAACACGTTGATTAGCAACGCGCTGATTAGCAACGCGTTGATTAGCAACGCGTTGATTAGCAACACGTTGATTAGCAACGCGTTGACATGTTGATTAGCAACGCGCTGATTAGCAACACATTGTTTGGCAACACGCTGATTAGCAACACGTTGATTAGCAACGCGTTGATTAACAACGCGCTGACATGTTGATTAGCAACACGCTGATTAGCAACACGTTGATTAGCAACACGTTGATTAGCAACGCGTTGATTAGCAACGCGCTGATTAGCAACGCGTTGATTAGCAACACGTTGATTAGCAACGCGCTGATTAGCAACGCGTTGATTAGCAACGCGTTGATTAGCAACACGTTGATTAGCAACGCGTTGACATGTTGATTAGCAACACGTTGATTAGCAACGCGTTGACATGTTGATTAGCAACACGTTGATTAGCAACGCGTTGACATGTTGATTAGCAACACGTTACTCTCATATGCACACCTCTTTCACTAACTAGTAATGTAACGAGTTACTATTTCCACAGCAGTAATCAGATTACAGTTACCGACCTCTCAAGCAGAGGAAGGACAGGAAGTCTTCAGTCTTGGGTTGACGTCTGGTCAAACATGAGACGACGTCCAGGCTGGTCTGGGACGACGCTGAAGGTCCTGGGGAGCCGGGGGGGGACTGGGGGGGGGACTGGGCGAACTTCCTCTGAGCCTGCAGCCGGGGTCTGGACACACACACACACACACACACACACACACACACACACACACACACACACACAATGAAACTCGTCTCCTAGAGCAGTGGTTCCTAACCTGGGAGCCCCCATGGGGGGGCCAAACATTCATGGGTCATGAAGTCTCCCTGATTTTATCATAACATTTGCCTGGTCGGGACCTGGTCTGGACCTGGTCTGGACGTGGATGGGACCTGATCGGGACCTGGACGGGACCAGGTCGGGACCTGATCCTGACCTGATCCGGACCTGGTCCGGACCTGGTCGGGACCTGGTCGGGACCTGGTCCGGACCTGATCTGATCCGGACCTGGTCCGGACCTGGTCGGGACCTGATCGGGACCTGATCCGGACCTGGTCGGGACCTGGCCGGGACCTGGTCGGGACCTGATCGGGACCTGATCGGGACCTGGTCGGGACCTGATCGGGACCTGATCGGGACCTGATCGGGACCTGATCCGGACCTGGTCCGGACCTGGTCGGGACCTGGCCGGGACCTGGTCGGGACCTGATCCGGACCTGGTCGGGACCTGGTCGGGACCTGGTCGGGACCTGATCCGGACCTGGTCGGGACCTGGTCGGGACCTGGTCCGGACCTGGTCGGGACCTGATCGGGACCTGGTCGGGACCTGGTCCGGACCTGGTCGGGACCTGGTCGGGACCTGGTCGGGACCTGATCCGGACCTGGTCGGGACCTGATCCGGACCTGATCGGGACCTGATCGGAACCTGGTCGGGACCTGGTCGGGACCTGATCGGGACCTGGTCGGGACCTGATCGGAACCTGGTCGGGACCTGGTCGGGACCTGGTCCGGACCTGGTCGGGACCTGGTCGGGACCTGGTCGGGACCTGGTCGGGACCTGGTCGGGACCTGATCCGGACCTGATCCGGACCTGATCCGGACCTGGTCGGGACCTGGTCCGGACCTGGTCGGGACCTGGTCCGGACCTGGTCGGGACCTGGTCGGGACCTGGTCCGGACCTGGTCGGACTGAGAGAGGACCCACCAGGAAACTTTCTATTTCTAAATCCTACGACTGTTAAAGTATTATGACGTTTCTTCTTCACTTCTCTGATTTCTGTTGTAAACAAAGAAGACCAGCTCGGCCCACATGAACAACAAAACAAGATGTTGTGGAGAGGACTTCTACTTCTACTTCTACTTGTACTTGTACTTGTACTTGTACTTGTACTTGTACTTGTACTTGTACTTGTACTTCTACCTCCAGCCACAGGTCCACACGGGTTACCTTCTGCTCGACAGGCCATGTTTGCAGTGGTAGAAGCAGGAAGTGGGACGGCGTCCAGAGATCAAAGGCCAAGTCCAGCTGGGCCCAGGTGGGAGGAGGGCCAGACCCCGGTCCACCCCGGTCCCCACTGGACAAGGACATCCTGTGTAAACAACAACAATACTAGAATCAAGTCCTCGTCAACAGGTTCCAACACAAACACCAGATATTGTGACGATTTACAAATAAAGCAAACTCTTGTTTTTCATTCTCAATGATGACGAACACTTAATGTTACTACAAGACCTTCAAAATAAACTTCCCAGGTAGCACTTCTGCAGGGAATAAAACAATCACCAAAACAAGGGCTTTACTACTCATTACTCATTACCACTCTTTACTCATTATCACTCTGTACTCATTATCACTCTTTACTCATTATCACTCTTTACCACTCATTATCACTCTGTACCACTCTTTACTCATTACCACTCTTTACTCATTACCACTCTTTACTCATTACCACTCTTTACTCATTATCACTCATTACCACTCATTATCACTCTGTACCACTCTTTACTCATTACCACTCTTTACTCATTACCACTCTTTACTCATTATCACTCTTTACCACTCATTATCACTCTGTACCACTCTTTACTCATTACCACTCTTTACTCATTACCACTCTTTACTCATTATCACTCTTTACCACTCATTATCACTCTTTACTACTCATTACTACTCATTACTACTCATTACCACTCATTACCACTCATTACCACTCTTTACTACTCATTACTACTCATTACTACTCATTACTACTCATTACCACTCATTACCACTCATTACCACTCTTTACTACTCATTACCACTCATTATCACTCATTACTACTCATTATCACTCTGTACCACTCTTTACTCATTACCACTCTTTACTCATTACCACTCTTTACTCATTATCACTCATTACCACTCTTTACTACTCATTACTACTCATTACTACTCATTACTACTCATTACCACTCATTACCACTCTTTACTACTCATTACTACTCATTACCACTCATTACCACTCATTACCACTCTTTACTACTCATTACCACTCATTATCACTCATTACTACTCATTACCACTCTTTACTACTCATTACCACTCATTATCACTCATTACTACTCATTACTACTCATTACCACTCATTACCACTCATTATCACTCTTTACTACTCATTACTACTCATTATCACTCATTACTACTCATTATCACTCTTTACCACTCATTATCACTCTGTACCACTCATTACTCATTACCACTCTTTACTCATTATCACTCTTTACTACTCATTATCACTCATTACCACTCATTATCACTCTTTACTACTCATTACTACTCATTATCACTCTTTACTACTCATTACTACTCATTATCACTCATTACTACTCATTACTACTCATTATCACTCTTTACTACTCATTACTACTCATTATCACTCATTACCACTCATTACCACTCATTATCACTCATTACCACTCATTATCACTCTTTACTACTCATTACCACTCTTTACTACTCATTATCACTCATTACCACTCATTATCACTCTTTACTACTCATTATCACTCTTTACTACCGGTACTCATTACCACTCATTATCACTCTTTACTACTCATTACTACTCATTATCACTCATTACCACTCATTATCACTCTTTACTACTCATTATCACTCATTATCACTCATTACTACTCATTACTACTCATTACCACTCTTTACTACTCATTATCACTCTTTACTACTCATTATCACTCTTTACTACTCATTACCACTCATTATCACTCATTACCACTCATTACCACTCTTTACTACTCATTACTACTCATTATCACTCTTTACTACTCATTATCACTCTTTACTACTCATTATCACTCTTTACTACTCATTTCTACTCATTACCACTCTTTACTACTCATTATCACTCTTTACTACTCATTATCACTCTTTACTACTCATTACTACTCATTACCACTCTTTACTACTCATTATCACTCTTTACTACTCATTATCACTCTTTACTACTCATTATCACTCTTTACTACTCATTTCTACTCATTACCACTCTTTACTACTCATTATCACTCTTTACTACTCATTATCACTCTTTACTACTCATTACTACTCATTACCACTCTTTACTACTCATTATCACTCATTACTACTCATTATCACTCATTACTACTCATTATCACTCATTACTACTCATTATCACTCTTTACCACTCATTACTACTCATTACCACTCATTATCACTCTTTACTACTCATTACTACTCATTACCACTCATTACCACTCTTTACTACTCATTATCACTCTTTACTACTCATTACCACTCTTTACTACTCATTATCACTCATTACTACTCATTATCACTCATTACTACTCATTATCACTCATTACTACTCATTATCACTCTTTACCACTCATTACTACTCATTACCACTCATTATCACTCTTTACTACTCATTACCACTCTTTACTACTCATTACCACTCATTATCACTCATTACTACTCATTACCACTCATTATCACTCTTTACTACTCATTACTACTCATTACCACTCATTACCACTCTTTACTACTCATTATCACTCTTTACTACTCATTACCACTCTTTACTACTCATTATCACTCATTACTACTCATTATCACTCATTACTACTCATTATCACTCATTACTACTCATTATCACTCTTTACCACTCATTACTACTCATTACCACTCATTATCACTCTTTACTACTCATTACCACTCTTTACTACTCTTTACTACTCATTATCACTCATTATGACTCTGAGGCAGGTGGAGGACATGAGGGAGGTGGAGGACAGGAGGGAGGTGGAGGACATGAGGCAGGTGGAGGACATGAGGCAGGTGGAGGACATGAGGGAGGTGGAGGACAGGAGGGAGGTGGAGGACATGAGGGAGGTGGAGGACAGGAGGGAGGTGGAGGACATGAGGGAGGTGGAGGACAGGAGGGAGGTGGAGGACATGAGGGAGGTGGAGGACATGAGGCAGGTGGAGGACAGGAGGGAGGTGGAGGACATGAGGGAGGTGGAGGACATGAGGCAGGTGGAGGACATGAGGCAGGTGGAGGACAGGAGGGAGGTGGAGGACATGAGGGAGGTGGAGGACATGAGGCAGGTGGAGGACATGAGGCAGGTGGAGGACAGGAGGGAGGTGGAGGACATGAGGCAGGTGGAGGACATGAGGGAGGTGGAGGACATGAGGGAGGTGGAGGACAGGAGGGAGGTGGAGGACATGAGGGAGGTGGAGGACATGAGGCAGGTGGAGGACAGGAGGGAGGTGGAGGACAGGAGGGAGGTGGAGGACATGAGGCAGGTGGAGGACAGGAGGGAGGTGGAGGACAGGAGGGAGGTGGAGGACATGAGGCAGGTGGAGGACATGAGGGAGGTGGAGGACAGGAGGGAGGTGGAGGACATGAGGGAGGTGGAGGACATGAGGCAGGTGGAGGACATGAGGGAGGTGGAGGACAGGAGGGAGGTGGAGGACATGAGGCAGGTGGAGGACAGGAGGGAGGTGGAGGACAGGAGGGAGGTGGAGGACATGAGGCAGGTGGAGGACAGGAGGGAGGTGGAGGACAGGAGGGAGGTGGAGGACATGAGGCAGGTGGAGGACATGAGGGAGGTGGAGGACAGGAGGGAGGTGGAGGACATGAGGGAGGTGGAGGACATGAGGCAGGTGGAGGACATGAGGGAGGTGGAGGACAGGAGGGAGGTGGAGGACATGAGGCAGGTGGAGGACCGGAGGGAGGTGGAGGACAGGAGGGAGGTGGAGGACATGAGGCAGGTGGAGGACATGAGGCAGGTGGAGGACATGAGGGAGGTGGAGGACATGAGGCAGGTGGAGGACATGAGGCAGGTGGAGGACAGGAGGGAGGTGGAGGACCTGTGAGGCTGCGGGGGCCTCGGGTCCTCAGCGTCCTGGTGGTGACGGAGCAACTCTGCAGCGTCACTGAAGACGTGAGACGTTTGTCCACCAGGAGCTTCACTGGTTCTGGACATTCTGTGTTCATCGATGGATCCTGTGCTTTGTGTGAGCGGAGGGTCCTGGTGGACGAGGACGTCCCTGGAGGACGTGTGGGGTTCCTTGGTGACGTCCTGGACTGTTTCTCCATCTTCTGGACCGACGTCCTACATCTCTTCACGTCCGGCTGCTGGTTTGGCCGCCGTCCACTGTCCGGCCGCCGTCCACTGTCCAGCCGCGGTCCACTGTCCCGCCGCCGTCCACTGTCCCGCCGCGGTCCACTGTCCAGCCGCGGTCCACTGTCCGGCCGCCGTCCACTGTCCAGCCGCCGCCCGGTGTCCGGCCGCCGTCCACTGTCCAGCCGCCGCCCGGTGTCCGGCCGCCGTCCACTGTCCAGCCGCCGCCCGGTGTCCAGCCGCCGCCCAGAGTCCAGCCGCCGTCCACCGTCCAGCCGCCGTCCACCGTCCAGCCGCCGTCCACTGTCCCGCCGCCGCCCGGTGTCCGGCCGAGCCAAGTCACTTGTACTTCTGCAGGTGTTTTTGCGCGTCTCGGCCTTCGGGGGGCGGCGGAGGACCGGCTGGGGGCCGCAGGGCGTCCTGGAGCGGCCCTGGGGGACCGGCTGGGGGCCACAGGGCGTCCTGGAGCGGCCCTGGGGGACCGGCTGGGGGACACCTTTAGTCTTCGGAGGGTTTTTCAAGGCCAGGTTCCGAACACGGTTCCGTAAGAGCTTATGAGAGGAACCGTTCTGGTCCCGGAACTCCCTGAGGGACAGGAAGAGGACTTTGCGGACCAGACGTTCTTCACACCACGGAACCCCGTCACTGCTGTCCTGCACACACACACACCAGGGGGCCGTGAGACCAGGGGGACCGCCTGGGCCGGGAGACCAGGGGGACCGCCTGGGCCGGGAGACCAGGGGGACCGCCTGGGCCGTGAGACCAGGGGGACCGCCTGGGCCGGGAGACCAGGGGGACCGCCTGGGCCGGGTAACAAGCTGGAGTACAACCATCACTATTAGTTCCTGCACCACAGGGGGTCTGAACCCTGAACCCTGGACCTGAACCCTTAACCATGAACCTGAACCCTTAACCCAGAACCCAGAACCCTGGACCCTGAACCCTGAACCTGAACCCTGGACCTGAACCCTTAACCCTGGACCTGAACCCTTAACCCTGGACCTGAACCCTTAACCCTGGACCTGAACCCTTAACCCTGAACCCTGGACCCTGGACCTGAACTCTGGACCTGAACCCTGGACCCTGGACCCTGAACCTGGACCCTGAACCTAGACCCTGAACCTGGACCCTGAACCTGGACCCCCAGACACCATGTCAGGTTCTTCAGCCAATCACATCTCGGTTCTTTACGTCAGAACATCTAGACGTTCAGGACTCAGTTCTCTGGTTCTGCTGAACCTGGATCCTAATGACCACCAGATCAAAGTACTGGTACACAAGTACACACAATATAGGATGTACTTTATAGTACATATTACAGTAAACATTTATACTATAGTACTTCACTACTCTAAACAAGTACATAGAATATAGTATAGATGTGTACTTCACTACTCTAAACAAGTACATAGAATATAGTATAGATGTGTACTTCACTACTCTAAACAAGTACATAGAATATAGTATAGATGTGTACTTCACTACTCTAAACAAGTACATAGAATATAGTATAGATGTGTACTTCACTACTCTAAACAAGTACATAGAATATAGTATAGATGTGTACTTCACTACTCTAAACAAGTACATAGAATATAGTATAGATGTGTACTTCACTACTCTAAACAAGTACATAGAATATAGTATAGATGTGTACTTCACTACTCTAAACAAGTACATAGAATATAGTATAGATGTGTACTTCACTACTCTAAACAAGTACATAGAATATAGTATAGATGTGTACTTCACTACTCTAAACAAGTACATAGAATATAGTATAGATGTGTACTTCACTACTCTAAACAAGTACATAGAATATAGTATAGATGTGTACTTCACTACTCTAAACAAGTACATAGAATATAGTATAGATGTGTACTTCACTACTCTAAACAAGTACATAGAATATAGTATAGATGTGTACTTCACTACTCTAAACAAGTACATAGAATATAGTATAGATGTGTACTTCACTACTCTAAACAAGTACATAGAATATAGTATAGATGTGTACTTCACTACTCTAAACAAGTACACAGAATATAGTATAGATGTGTACTTCACTACTCTAAACAAGTACATAGAATATAGTATAGATGTGTACTTCACTACTCTAAACGCTTCATGAAGCCGCTGGAAGAGACAAAAAGCAGAAACGTCTTCAAAGCAGCTCAAGGAGGACAGAACATGTCCAAAAGTGTCCCTGAGCAGCAAAGAGGGACGAAGACGACTAAAATCCTCTGATTCAGCAGAAAACCAAAGATGTTACTAGTTAGGGTTACTAGTTAGGGTTACTAGTTAGGGTTACTAGTTACTATTGATAAAACACAAGAACAACATTCTCACTGTTTTAGAGGAAATAGAAGAAAAACCAAACGTCTGAGGTCACGTGACTGTTTGACATCATGTCTGTCTTTAATGAGTCTTTATGTCTCCGGAGACACTCAGAAGACTCAAGACAGACGACTCAGAAGACAGAAGACTCAGAATACAGAAGACAAAAGACAAGACTCAGAAGACAGAAGACTTATAAGACAGAAGACTTATAAGACAGAAGACAGAAGACTTGGAAGACAGAAGACTCAGTAGACAGAAGACTCAGAAGACAGAAGACTCAGAAGACAGAAGACAAAAGACAAGACTCAGAAGACAGAAGACTTATAAGACAGAAGACTTATAAGACAGAAGACAGAAGACTTGGAAGACAGAAGACTCAGTAGACAGAAGACTCAGAAGACAGAAGACTCAGAAGACAGAAGACAAAAGACAAGACTCAGAAGACAGAAGACTTATAAGACAGAAGACTTATAAGACAGAAGACAGAAGACTTGGAAGACAGAAGACTCAGTAGACAGAAGACTCAGAAGACAGAAGACTCAGAAGACAGACGACTCAGAAGACAGAAGACTCAGAAGACAGACGACTCAGAAGACAGAAGACAGAAGACAGACGACTCAGAAGACAGAAGACTCAGAAGACAGAAGACTCAGAAGACAGAAGACAGAAGACTCAGAAGACAGAATACTCAGAAGACAGAAGACAGACAACTCAGAAGACAGAAGACTCAGAAGACAGACGACTCAGAAGACAGAAGACAGACAACTCAGAAGACAGAAGACTCAGAAGACAGACGACTCAGAAGACAGAAGACAGACGACTCAGAAGACAGAAGACTCAGAAGACAGAAGACAGACGACTCAGAAGACTCAGAAGACAGAAGACAGACGACTCAGAAGACAGAAGACAGAAGACAGAAGACTCAGAAGACAAAAACAGACGATGTGAAGTTGATGAAGTGTGAATGTTGATATTTAACGTACATATTTCTTCTTGATGATGTTCCTCCGGGGCCGGTCGCTACTCATCTCGCCACTTCCTGTTTCCTGTGTCACTTCCTCTTCTGTCCTACTGGCAACATGGAAACATGACGAGTTCCTCCTGGAAAGAAGGGAAGAGAAGACATGTGGTCCGGGGGAAACGTGTGTCACACACATAACGGTCCGGGGGAAACGTGTGTCACACACATAACGGTCCGGGGGAAACGTGTGTCACACACATAACGGTCCGGGGGAAACGTGTGTCACGTGTGTCACACACATAACGGTCCGGGGGAAACGTGTGTCACACACATAACGGTCCGGGGGAAACGTGTGTCACACACATAACGGTCCGGGGGAAACGTGTGTCACACACATAACGGTCCGGGGGAAACGTGTGTCACACACATAACGGTCCGGGGGAAACGTGTGTCACGTGTGTCACACACATAACGGTCCGGGGGAAACGTGTGTCACACACATAACGGTCCGGGGGAAACGTGTGTCACACACATAACGGTCCGGGGGAAACGTGTGTCACACACATAACGGTCCGGGGGAAACGTGTGTCACGTGTGTCACACACATAACGGTCCGGAGGAAACGTGTGTCACGTGTGTCACACACATAACGGTCCGGGGGAAACGTGTGTCACACACATAACGGTCCGGGGGAAACGTGTGTCACACACATAACGGTCTGGAGGAAACGTGTGTCACACACATAACGGTCCGGGGGAAACGCGTGTCACACACATAACGGTCCGGGGGAAACGCGTGTCACACACATAACGGTCCGGGGGAAACGTGTGTCACACACATAACGGTCCGGGGGAAACGCGTGTCACACACATAACGGTCCGGAGGAAACGTGTGTCACGTGTGTCACACACATAACGGTCCGGGGGAAACGTGTGTCACGTGTGTCACACACATAACGGTCCGGGGGAAACGTGTGTCACACACATAACGGTCCGGGGGAAACGTGTGTCACACACATAACGGTCCGGGGGAAACGTGTGTCACACACATAACGGTCCGGGGGAAACGTGTGTCACGTGTGTCACACACATAACGGTCCGGAGGAAACGTGTGTCACGTGTGTCACACACATAACGGTCCGGGGGAAACGTGTGTCACACACATAACGGTCCGGGGGAAACGTGTGTCACACACATAACGGTCTGGAGGAAACGTGTGTCACACACATAACGGTCCGGGGGAAACGCGTGTCACACACATAACGGTCCGGGGGAAACGCGTGTCACACACATAACGGTCCGGGGGAAACGTGTGTCACACACATAACGGTCCGGGGGAAACGCGTGTCACACACATAACGGTCCGGGGGAAACGTGTGTCACACACATAACGGTCCGGGGGAAACGTGTGTCACACACATAACGGTCCGGGGGAAACGTGTGTCACGTGTGTCACACACATAACGGTCCGGGGGAAACGTGTGTCACACACATAACGGTCCGGGGGAAACGTGTGTCACACACATAACGGTCCGGGGGAAACGTGTGTCACGTGTGTCACACACATAACGGTCCGGGGGAAACGTGTGTCACACACATAACGGTCCGGGGGAAACGTGTGTCACACACATAACGGTCCGGGGGAAACGTGTGTCACACACATAACGGTCCGGGGGAAACGTGTGTCACGTGTGTCACACACATAACGGTCCGGGGGAAACGTGTGTCACACACATAACGGTCCGGGGGAAACGTGTGTCACACACATAACGGTCCGGGGGAAACGTGTGTCACACACATAACGGTCCGGGGGAAACGTGTGTCACACACATAACGGTCTGGAGGAAACGTGTGTCACACACATAACGGTCCGGGGGAAACGCGTGTCACACACATAACGGTCCGGGGGAAACGCGTGTCACACACATAACGGTCCGGGGGAAACGTGTGTCACACACATAACGGTCCGGGGGAAACGTGTGTCACACACATAACGGTCCGGGGGAAACGTGTGTCACACACATAACGGTCCGGGGGAAACGTGTGTCACACACATAACGGTCCGGGGGAAACGTGTGTCACACACATAACGGTCCAGAGGAAACGTGTGTCACACACATAACGGTCCGGAGGAAACGTGTGTCACACACATAACGGTCAGGGGGAAACGTGTGTCACACACATAACGGTCAGGGGGAAACGTGTGTCACACACATAACGGTCCGGAGGAAACGTGTGTCACACACATAACGGTCCGGGGGAAACGTGTGTCACACACATAACGGTCCGGAGGAAACGTGTGTCACACACATAACGGTCAGGGGGAAACGTGTGTCACACACATAACGGTCCGGGGGAAACGTGTGTCACACACATAACGGTCCGGAGGAAACGTGTGTCACACACATAACGGTCCGGGGGAAACGTGTGTCACACACATAACGGTCCGGGGGAAACGTGTGTCACACACATAACGGTCAGGGGGAAACGTGTGTCACACACATAACGGTCAGGGGGAAACGTGTGTCACACACATAGCGGTCCGGGGGAAACGTGTGTCACACACATAACGGTCAGGGGGAAACATGGTGCAGGAAACAGAACAGAGGTTGGTGAAAGTCCCTTCAGATTAAAAGCCTGGAGACAAAATGTCCTCCAGGAATTAAAGGAACAGAGAAAAGCCTCCAGAGTTCCAGGAGGAACCAGAAACAGGCCGGACCACATGTTTCACACCCTGCTGTTCTGAGGTCTGGTTCTCCATCAGCGGGTGGAGCAGCGGGGGTGGAGCAGCAGGGGTGGAGCAGGTGGAGCAGTGGTGGTGGAGCAGCGGTGATGGAGCAGCGGGTGGAGCAGCAGTGATGGAGCAGCGGGTGGAGCAGCAGTGATGGAGCAGCAGTGATGGAGCAGCAGTGATGGAGCAGTGGGTGGAGCAGCAGTGATGGAGCCTCACGAGCCATTGAAAGGGAGAAAAACGCTCCACTTCACCGGAACTGAACCAGCTGCACTGGTGGGGGTCGCTGCAGGACCTGGACCTGGACCCGGACCCGGACCCGGACCCGGACCTGGACCCGCACCTGGACCTGGACCTGGACCTGGACCTGGACCTGGACCTGGACCCGAACATGAACATGAACATGAACCGGACTCACGAGCGGGTCCGCAGCAGGAGGTCCGACTGGAACAAAGCGCCGCTGCAGGTCCGGACCTCCTCAGGGACTCTGATCCGGATCAGATCCGTCCAGCGGGTCCAGACGAGCTGCAGACAATGTCGGGCAGGAAGCCGGCGGGGGGGGGCACGTGACGCACCACCTCCCAGTGGGCGGGGCCGCGTGACACTCTGCTGACGGTCCTATCAGAAACACCGCGTCCCTCCATCACCTCCACCACACCACCTCCAACACATCATCAACACCACCACCTCATCACCACCACCACCTCCACCTCATCACCTCCACCACCACCTCCACCTCATCACCTCCACCACATCACCACCTCATCAACACCACCAGACCTCCACCTCATCAACACCACCACCTCCACCACATCACCACCTCATCAACACCACCACCACCTCCACCTCCACCACATCACCACCTCATCAACACCACCAGACCTCCACCTCATCACCTCCACCACACCACCTCCAACACATCAACACCACCACACCTCCACCTCATCACCTCCACCACACCACCTCCACCACACCTCCACCACCACCTCCACCAGTGAGTCTGACTTGCACCAATAACAACTGATTCCCACAGACGCAGTGATTTTATGCCAAAAGTTTTTATTGTCAAGAATCACAAACTTGGACTTGTTGATTTTACATCTTTGTTCATAAATGTCAGGATTCAGTGTGAAAAGCTCAGATCATAGTGAGGAAGTGGATTCAGTGAAGACCAGAGACAGTGAAGACCAGAGACAGTGAAGACCAGAGACAGTGAAGACCAGAGAGACAGTGAAGACCAGAGAGACAGTGAAGACCAGAGACAGTGAAGACCAGAGACAGTGAAGAGGGTCTTCTCAGAGGGTCTCCTCAGAGGGTCTCCTCAGAGGGTCTTCTCAGAGGGTCTCAGAGGGTCTTCTCAGAGGGTCTCCTCAGAGGGTCTCCTCAGAGGGTCTCAGAGGGTCTTCTCAGAGGGTCTCCTCAGAGGGTCTTCTCAGAGGGTCTTCTCAGAGGGTCTCAGAGGGTCTTCTCAGAGGGTCTCCTCAGCCCATCTAGGAGTTCTTCTGAGGAACCTTGATGGTCACCTGGAACCAGAAAGTCTCATTCACCAGAATCCATTCTAGAAGTGAACAGAACATTAAACAATGTTCTAGAACCTGCAGAACAACATTCCTACATGAATGTAGAGGAAACACTGGTTCCTCTGAAGGCCCTCCTCCACCTGTCCTCCACCTGTCCTCCACCTGTCCTCCAGTAGCTCTGGATGTTGATGTCAGGAGTACTTCACGTACTGGGGGACTCTGGCGGACTCTGGCGGACTGTGCTAGCATGAAGAGGTCTACAGACACCTGCTGATCTCGGCTGTCTTCACACACTGGTCTGTCCCTGGTCTGAACGGCTCCACCACCAGGCCAGGTTAAACCAGCGCCCCCCCTGAGGACGGCGGTCTTGGGGGGTCCCAGACCTTAAACTTGACCAAAGTCCAGGTTTGAGCCGGGACTTCTGGTCCCGGTTCAAAGGTTCTAAAGGACGCAACGGCCTCCTTTCCTGAGCTTCTTGAGAATTCAGACGTTGTCCTCCTGAACGCCACCCTGAAGACTTCAGGAGACGTTGACAGAAGGACAGAGGAGGGACACTTTGTCTTACGTGTCCCTGATCAAGCTGCTCGTCCTTCGTAGTTCGATGTTTGAATTCTATTGAGCAACGTTCGTATTAGAAATTCCAAAGGAGACTCAGTTACCGTCTTCACTTCGGTGTAGTTGTGCAGGCCGTACTCGCCCAACTCCCGGCCGCTTCCTGAAGCCTTGTAGCCTCCGAACGGCGCCTGAGCGCCGAACACGTCATAACAGTTGATCCTTCAGACAAACACAAAGTCAACAAGGTCAATAAGTACAAAGACTCTCCCAAAAGCCTTCTTCCAATAAAGCTTCGTCTCCAAAGGAAGAACAGGCGTCCAGCAGGGGGACATTTTGGTCCTGAAGGTTCCTCATCTTACCACACGGTTCCAGCCCGGAGCCCCTGGGACACCTGGTGGGCCTTGTCCAGGTCCCCGGTGAAGACGGCAGCTGCCAGGCCATACTTGGTGTCGTTGGCTCTGGTGAGGACCTCCTCCAGGGTGTGGAACTTCAAGATCTGCATCACGGGGCCGAAGATCTGTGGAGGACGAGAGACGAGAAGAAGAAATCAAATAAGAGTTGAAAGGCTGAAAAAACTGAGTTCCTAAAAGTCTCTAGCGCCACCTAGAGACACTGAACGCCACCTAGAGACACTGAACGCCACCTAGAGACACTGAACGCCACCTAGAGACACTGAACGCCACCGAGAGACACTGAACGCCACCTAGAGACACTGAACGCCACCTAGAGACACTGAACGCCACCTAGAGACACTGAACGCCACCGAGAGACACTGAACGCCACCTAGAGACACTGAACGCCACCTAGAGACACTGAACGCCACCTAGAGACACCTAGAGACACTGAACGCCACCTAGAGACACTGAACGCCACCTAGAGACACCTAGAGACACTGAACGCCACCTAGAGACACTGAACGCCACCTAGAGACACCTAGAGACACTGAACGCCACCTAGAGACACTGAACGCCACCTAGAGACACTGAACGCCACCTAGAGACACCTAGAGACACTGAACGCCACCTAGAGACACCTAGAGACACTGAACGCCACCTAGAGACACTGAACGCCACCTAGAGACACTGAACGCCACCTAGAGACACCTAGAGACACTGAACGCCACCGAGAGACACTGAACGCCACCTAGAGACACTGAACGCCACCTAGAGACACTGAACGCCACGAGAGACACTGAACGCCACCTAGAGACACTGAACGCCACCGAGAGACACTGAACGCCACCGAGAGACACTGAACGCCACCTAGAGACCCTGAACGCCACCGAGAGACACTGAACGCCACCTAGAGACACCTAGAGACACTGAACGCCACCTAGAGACACTGAACGCCACCTAGAGACACTGAACGTCATCTAGAGACACCTAGAGACACTGAACGCCACCTAGAGACACCTAGAGACACTGAACGCCACCGAGAGACACTGAACGCCACCTAGAGACCCTGAACGCCACCGAGAGACACTGAACGCCACCTAGAGACACCTAGAGACACTGAACGCCACCGAGAGACACTGAACGCCACCTAGAGACACTGAACGCCACCTAGAGACACCTAGAGACACTGAACGCCACCGAGAGACACTGAACGCCACCTAGAGACCCTGAACGCCACCGAGAGACACTGAACGCCACCTAGAGACACTGAACGCCACCTAGAGACACCTAGAGACACTGAACGCCACCGAGAGACACTGAACGCCACCTAGAGACCCTGAACGCCACCGAGAGACACTGAACGCCACCTAGAGACACCTAGAGACACTGAACGCCACCTAGAGACACTGAACGCCACCTAGAGACCCCGAACGCCACCGAGAGACACTGAACGTCATCTAGAGACACCTAGAGACACTGAACGCCACCTAGAGACACTGAACGCCACCGAGAGACCCTGAACGCCACCGAGAGACACTGAACGTCATCTAGAGACACCTAGAGACACTGAACGCCACCTAGAGACACTGAACGCCACCTAGAGACACTGAACGCCACCGAGAGACACTGAACGCCACCTAGAGACACTGAACGCCACCGAGAGACACTGAACGCCACCGAGAGACACTGAACGTCATCTAGAGACACCTAGAGACACTGAACGCCACCTAGAGACACTGAACGCCACCTAGAGACCCCGAACGCCACCGAGAGACACTGAACGTCATCTAGAGACACCTAGAGACACTGAACGCCACCTAGAGACACTGAACGCCACCTAGAGACACTGAACGCCACCGAGAGACACTGAACGCCACCTAGAGACACTGAACGCCACCGAGAGACACTGAACGCCACCGAGAGACACTGAATGCCACCGAGAGACACTGAACGCCACCGAGAGACACTGAACGCCACCTAGAGACACTGAACGCCACCGAGAGACACTGAACGCCACCTAGAGACACTGAACGCCACCTAGAGACACTGAACGCCACCTAGAGACACTGAACGCCACCGAGAGACACCTAGAGACACTGAACGCCACCGAGAGACATTGAACGCCACCTAGAGACACTGAACGCCACCGAGAGACACTGAACGCCACCTAGAGGCACTGAACGCCACCTAGAGACACTGAACGCCACCTAGAGACACTGAACGCCACCGAGAGACACTGAACGCCACCTAGAGACACTGAACGCCACCTAGAGACACTGAACGCCACCGAGAGACACTGAACGCCACCTAGAGACACTGAACGCCACCTAGAGACACCTAGAGACACTGAACGCCACCTAGAGACACTGAACGCCACCGAGAGACACTGAAAGCCACCTAGAGACACTGAACGCCACCTAGAGACACTGAACGCCACCTAGAGACACTGAACGCCACCGAGAGACACTGAACGCCACCTAGAGACACTGAACGCCACCGAGAGACACTGAACGCCACCTAGAGACACTGAACGCCACCTAGAGACACTGAACGCCACCTAGAGACACTGAACGCCACCTAGAGACACTGAACGCCACCTAGAGACACTGAACGCCACCGAGAGACACCTAGAGACACTGAACGCCACCGAGAGACACTGAACGCCGCCTAGAGACACTGAACGCCACCGAGAGACACTGAACGCCACCGAGAGACACTGAACGCCACCTAGAGACACTGAACGCCACCTAGAGACACCTAGAGACACTGAAAGCCACCTAGAGACACTGAACGCCACCTAGAGACACTGAACGCCACCTAGAGACACTGAACGCCACCGAGAGACACTGAACGCCACCTAGAGACACTGAACGCCACCGAGAGACACTGAACGCCACCTAGAGACACTGAACGCCACCGAGAGACACTGAACGCCACCTAGAGACACTGAACGCCACCTAGAGACACTGAACGCCACCTAGAGACACTGAACGCCACCTAGAGACACTGAACGCCACCGAGAGACACCTAGAGACACTGAACGCCACCGAGAGACACTGAACGCCGCCTAGAGACACTGAACGCCACCGAGAGACACTGAACGCCACCGAGAGACACTGAACGCCACCTAGAGACACTGAACGCCACCTAGAGACACCTAGAGACACTGAACGCCACCTAGAGACACTGAACGCCACCGAGAGACACTGAACGCCACCTAGAGACACTGAACGCCACCGAGAGACACTGAACGCCACCTAGAGACACCTAGAGACACTGAACGCCACGAGAGACACTGAACGCCACCGAGAGACACTGAACGCCACCTAGAGACACTGAACGCCACCAAGAGACACTGAACGCCACCTAGAGACCCTGAACGCCACCGAGAGACACTGAACGCCACCTAGAGACACCTAGAGACACTGAACGCCACCTAGAGACACTGAACGCCACCTAGAGACACTGAACGTCATCTAGAGACACCTAGAGACACTGAACGCCACCTAGAGACACCTAGAGACACTGAACGCCACCGAGAGACACTGAACGCCACCTAGAGACCCTGAACGCCACCGAGAGACACTGAACGCCACCTAGAGACACCTAGAGACACTGAACGCCACCGAGAGACACTGAACGCCACCTAGAGACACCTAGAGACACTGAACGCCACCGAGAGACACTGAACGCCACCTAGAGACACCTAGAGACACTGAACGCCACCGAGAGACACTGAACGCCACCTAGAGACCCTGAACGCCACCGAGAGACACTGAACGCCACCTAGAGACACTGAACGCCACCGAGAGACACCTAGAGACACTGAACGCCACCTAGAGACCCTGAACGCCACCGAGAGACACTGAACGCCACCTAGAGACCCTGAACGCCACCGAGAGACACTGAACGCCACCTAGAGACACCTAGAGACACTGAACGCCACCGAGAGACACTGAACGCCACCTAGAGACACCTAGAGACACTGAACGCCACCGAGAGACACTGAACGCCACCTAGAGACACCTAGAGACACTGAACGCCACCGGGAGACACTGAACGCCACCTAGAGACCCTGAACGCCACCGAGAGACACTGAACGCCACCTAGAGACACCTAGAGACCCTGAACGCCACCGAGAGACACTGAACGCCACCTAGAGACACCTAGAGACACTGAACGCCACCGAGAGACACTGAACGCCACCTAGAGACACCTAGAGACACTGAACGCCACCGAGAGACACTGAACGCCACCTAGAGACACCTAGAGACACTGAACGCCACCGAGAGACACTGAACGCCACCTAGAGACACCTAGAGACACTGAACGCCACCTAGAGACACTGAACGCCACCTAGAGACCCCGAACGCCACCGAGAGACACTGAACGTCATCTAGAGACACCTAGAGACACTGAACGCCACCTAGAGACCCTGAACGCCACCGAGAGACACTGAACGCCACCTAGAGACACTGAACGCCACCGAGAGACACTGAACGCCACCGAGAGACACTGAACGCCACCTAGAGACACTGAACGCCACCTAGAGACACTGAACGCCACCGAGAGACACTGAACGCCACCGAGAGACACTGAACGCCACCTAGAGACACTGAACGCCACCGAGAGACACTGAACGCCACCTAGAGACACTGAACGCCACCGAGAGACACTGAACGCCACCGAGAGACACTGAACGCCACCTAGAGACACTGAACGCCACCGAGAGACACTGAACGCCACCGAGAGACACTGAACGCCACCTAGAGACACTGAACGCCACCGAGAGACACTGAACGCCACCGAGAGACACTGAACGCCACCTAGAGACACTGAACGCCACCGAGAGACACTGAACGCCACCTAGAGACACTGAACGCCACCTAGACTGAATGTTGGGTTGTGTTGGTCTTCATTGATGAAGACATGATAGAAACAGTAATAGATTACTCTCCCTCTCAGTGTACGGCTGGTTTTCCTACAGACAAACTCACCTCCTCCCGAGCGATGGTCATGTTGTCCTGGACGTCTCCGAACACGGTCGGCTGAATGAAGTAGCCTCGGTCTGCAGCCACACCGCCGCCACACATCAGCCTTGCACCTTCTCGTTTCCCACTGCTGATGTAGCCCAGGATCTTGTTGAACTGCTCCTGGTCCACCTGGCAGGTTTGACCACAGACGTGTCAGGACCCTACCTGAGGACCCTACCCGAGGACCCACCCCAAGGACCCTACCTGAGGACCCTACCTGAGGACCCTCCCCAAGGACCCTACCCAAGGACCCTACCCGAGGACCCTACCCGAGGACCCTCCCCAAGGACCCTACCTGAGGACCCTACCCGAGGACCCTACCTGAGGACCCTCCCCAAGGACCCTACCTGAGGACCCTACCCGAGGACCCTACCTGAGGACCCTACCCGAGGGCCCTACCTGAGGACCCTCCCCAAGGACCCTACCCGAGGACCCTACCCGAGGACCCTCCCCAAGGACTCTACCCGAGGACCCTACCCGAGGACCCTCCCCGAGGACCCTACCTGAGGACCCTACCCGAGGACCCTACCTGAGGACCCTCCCCAAGGACCCTACCTGAGGACCCTACCCGAGGACCCTACCTGAGGACCCTACCCGAGGACCCTACCTGAGGACCCTCCCCAAGGACCCTACCCGAGGACCCTACCCGAGGACCCTCCCCAAGGACCCTACCCGAGGACCCTACCCGAGGACCCTCCCCAAGGACACTACCCGAGGACCCTACCCGAGGACCCTACCCGAGGACCCTCCCCGAGGACCCTACCTGAGGACCCTGCTCGGTCTTCATGTCAAAGGGGTCCCCCACCACCCGTCGCCTTGCTCGCTCAGCGCTCCGCTCCAGAAACTCGTCGTAGATGTCCGCCTGGACGTAGGTTCGAGATCCGGCGCAGCAACACTGGCCTTGGTTGAAGAACAGGGCGAAGTGCGATTGCTCAACAGCATCTGCCACTGAAATGACAGACACCATTAACCTCCAGAGAAATCCCCAAACCACATTCTACATTTCAAGACTTTTAAGACAAACAATGTTGAAACGAGGATGAAAATCAATGACAACTGAACTTAAAATGAACAATTTGATCATAAAGAACCTCCAATGTTTGATTTGATCCGTATCCAAGTCACGTCTGAACAAACAGCATATTTCTTTATTGAACATCAACGTTCATAATGCTGCTGGGAAGTAAAGCTCTGAGGACAAGAGACAGGAAGTCATAGACCTGGAGTCCAACCATTGAAGTGGAAGGGTGCAGCCATGGCTAAACCCGTTTTAAGTGTTTGTTGAACAACCTCACACATGTTCTGGGAAAGGACGACATTTTATATTGGCCGTGCTCTTTGTCCACTGAGCACAAAGACCAGAAGGAAGATTCACTGCAAAACCACACCGCAGTAAGGTCAAACTACGTACAGTTGGCGTCAGACAGAATGATGTTGGGACTTTTTCCTCCGAGTTCCAGTGTGACTTTCTTCAGGTTGCTGCTGCCTGAAGCCTGCTGGATGAGATGACCCACCTGGGGAACGTCACCACAACGCAATTAGAACTCAATAGATAGAGATAAAACCTGCTTTGATCTCTTTACTTTTTGGACGGGATTCTAGAAACACGCCAACATGTCGCTCTCCTTTCATCACCACAGTTTGATGTTTCATACGTGGAAAAAAAGTGTCAATCAGACGTCAGAAGTCGGAATCAAACACTCGGAGGCTGAAAAGTAAACGTGGCACTAAAGTCCTGATTGGACCGGAGTTCTGTTTCATAGTTAGCAAGACAACACAGCCTTGCTCTTGAAAGTCACAATGTAATATTTGTCATTCTTTTCTTTTCGTGCTGGACGTCCAGACAGCAGCAGGGCGACGTACTGGGGGTTCAGGACAATGACATGTCTGTCCTGTGGACAGAGAGCAGAGAACTTCTAGAGAATTCTAGAGTGTGCAATGAGTCATAAAAACATGAAAGCGCATGGCTGAAACATTGCCAAAGGTTGAAGGTTCTATTTGATAAATATCCATCTATCTGATGTTTTCTGAGGTCAGCGTCATTTCATTCAATCGTCCCTTTAAATCAGGTTTGATTAAGTCAGGCTTTATTAGTTTTATTAGAGATGATTAAACTTTTACTTTCAGGTAAAGTCCGACCGGCTGCATGTTTGAGATCCTCAAATGTTCTCATGTGAGAAATGGCAAAAGGTTCGACTCAACGTTGTTTTCCATATCTAAATCAGGAAGCAGGTTTAACAGGCTCTGCAGCCCAGGGCGCTAAACTTCGGCGAGTTTAAACGACAAGCCTTCCTGATGAAAACATCAAAATGGAGCTGGAGTATCAAATTAAGATCCGACGTTTGGCCCCGAAACAGGAAGTGTCTCTTCAGGCGTCGTCACGGAGCTGCACTGAACACAATCATAGCGCCACCTACTGGTCAGAGGAATTTTAAAGAATCGTATTTTCACATATCATCCTTGACATGGTTGGGACACGAAGGAGTTGGGACACGAAGGCGTTGGGACACGAAGGCGTTGGGACACGAAGGCGTTGGGACACGAAGGCATTGGGACACGAAGGCGTTGGGACACGAAGGCGTTGGGACACGAAGGAGTTGGGACACGAAGGCGTTGGGACACGAAGGAGTTGGGACACGAAGGAGTTGGGACACGAAGGCGTTGGGACACGAAGGCGTTGGGACACGAAGGAGTTGGGACACGAAGGCGTTGGGACACGAAGGAGTTGGGACACGAAGGCGTTGGGACACGAAGGCGTTGGGACACGAAGGAGTTGGGACACGAAGGCGTTGGGACACGAAGGAGTTGGGACACGAAGGCGTTGGGACATGAAGGCGTTGGGACACGGCCTTGTCTCTGGTGACCCTTTGACCTTTGATGTGTTCCCAGCTACGTTTTAATTATTACAATGAACGTCAACAAACCCCACGTAGGGCAACAAACCAAGAAGTGCCCTACCTCAGTGGAGCCGGTGAAGGCCACCTTGTCCACGTCCATATGCTTTGCAATGGCAGCACCAGCTGATGGTCCCAGACCAGGTAAGATGTTCACAACCCCTTCAGGAAACCCTACCTGGAACCACCAGGAAGTAGAACAGGCGTCAAGCTACAAAGACTTCAGGTCAGTGCAGCGACACAGTCAATGATATCGTAATCAATCATAACCATAATCAACCATAATCATAATCAATTCTAACCATAATAAATGTGAGATATTCAGGTTTCCAGGCAGCAGGAAGTACCTCTCTGATCAGGCTAGCGACGTACAGCGCGGTGAGCGGCGTCTGCTCCGCCACCTTCATCACCACGGTGTTTCCAGTCGCGAGGGCGGGGCCGAGCTTCCAGGCCATCATCAGCAGGGGGAAGTTCCACTGAAACACCACCAGCAAAATAAAGTCACGTTCTACTCTGAACTTCCAAAATAAAGCGAAGAGCTTCATCCAGTTCCTGTTCCTGTTTGGTCTCGAAGTACCACGAACACAAAACTGTCAGAAATGTGGAAGTAACATTAATTATGTGAAGTCAAACGTGATCAGGAGAGCAGGAGAGTTGAAGGAGCCGCTGAAGGTAAACAAGCCTTACATAACAAGTCAGCCTTGCATAACAAGTCAGCCTTACCGGTATGATCTGTCCACAGACGCCAACAGGTTCATGTCTGGTGTAGCAGAAATAATCTCCATCTATGGGGATGGTTTTCCCTTCCCACTTGTCGGCCCAGCCTCCGTAGTACCTGACCATACAATGAAAGGTTCATCCAGAGGGAAACCACTGCTTTGTTCACTCAGAGATTCAGCTGGAACATGAATAAATACTACATCTCTCATCTCTGTATGGTCTCATGAAGGTACAGCAAAGAGCAGGAGCTGCCGTCGCCCTGATGAGGTCATACGGGGCGGCCAGAGTACCACAGTACCAGAGTACCACAGTACCAGAGGACCACAGTACCAGAGGACCACAGTACCAGAGTACCACAGTACCAGAGTACCACAGTGCCAGAGTACCAGAGTACCACAGTGCCAGAGTACCACAGTGCCAGAGTACCACAGTGCCAGAGTACCACAGTACCAGAGTACCACAGTGCCAGAGTACCACAGTACTAGAGGACCACGGTGCCAGAGTACCACAGTACCAGAGTACCACAGTACCAGAGGACCACGGTGCCAGAGTACCACAGTGCCATGAGGCCCCGTTCCCACCAACCATAGTGCAGGAATGGAGAAGAAGAAGAAGAAAAAGAAGAAAAAGAGGAGGAGAAGTTTGGTCACCTGAGACATTTCACCACGTTGGGGACGTCCACACTGTAGGACACTGCAAAGGGCTTTCCGTTGTCCAGGGTCTCCAGTTCCTGAGGAAGAACAAATGTTTCATTCAGGTAGAACAAAGGTTTCATTCAGGAAGAACAAAGGTTTCATTCAGGAAGAACAAAGGTTTCATTAGGAAGAACAAAGGTTTCATTCAGGAAGAACAAAGGTTTCATTAGGAACAACAGATCAGATCAATAATCATGTTGACGAAGAGAAACAGGAGAAATAAAGCTGCCAAAGGCTCCAAACGCCGTCTTTCCTCCACTTCCTTCATCGCTTGTAAAGTAAGAAAGTGCAAGTCACCTTTGGATGTGGCGGCAAGGCGTGGTTGGTAGAAGGCAAGGCGTGGTTGGTAGAAGGCAAGGCGTGGTTGGTAGAAGGCAAGGCGTGGTTGGTAGAACAGTCTTGATTCTATGAACAGTTTTAATGATGTAATATTATACGAGTTCATATTTACTGACAGCCAGGTAGGCGGCGTCCCTCTCGATGGCGTCGGCCAGTCGGCTCAGCAGCAACCCCCGCTGGGAGGCGTCCATCCGTCGCCATGGCGACCCCAACCTGAAGGCCTCCCGCGCCGCTTTGACAGCCCGATCCACGTCCACCTGAACATCAAAGTCCAACATCAAAGAGACTCGGTCAGCGACTAAAGCTAAAGGCAGAAGGATGGTGTTGCAGTGGACTCCTCCTGATGGACGAACAAGCTCCGCCTCCAAGTCTTCAAAAGATAGAATATCTGCTTCGAAGGATGAAAGACGTGTTCTAGTCCAGCTGGAATCCGGTACCGTCCTTCATCAACCAACTAAACCCTCCCTGACGACTCATCAATCCTCCTCCTCACTCAACTTTTACTCTGAAACATGAAAAGTTATGAAACTTCAGGATGAGAAAGTCAAAACAATCAAAAATCTGTCGTTGAAGTTGGTTTTGGTGTTGAATTCCAGGGAGTTTTTCATTCGTTCCGGAGACGATCTGAATGTGGACGGAAGTGAAAAATTCAAGATGGCGGACGGCGAGGAGTTTCCCCGACGACGTCATTCAAGGAATTCCACGCCGTCCAATCAGAACGTTTTCCAGGAAAGACGCAGCGTCACTGACCAGGAGGAGGAACACGGATCAGCGTCGAGCGTTTCCCCGCGGCAGCGTCTCCTTCACGCCAGAATCACGTGATCGCTCTCGGCGGAGAAATGGCGGCGCCCTCTGGTGGCGACACCAGTCAGCGGGAGAAACGTCAAAATATCACTGAAATACCACATGTTCTGGACAGGAGGGTCGAAGTCAGCCTCCACCTTCACCTCCACCTCCACGTCAGCCTCCACCTCCTCCTCCACTTCAGCCTCCACCTCCACCTCCTCCTCCACTTCAGCCTCCACCTCCTCCTCCACTTCAGCCTCCACCTTCACCTCCTCCTCCACTTCAGCCTCCACCTCCACCTCCTCCTCCACTTCAGCCTCCACCTCCTCCACCTCAGCCTCCACCTCCTCCTCCACTTCAGCCTCCACCTCCACCTCCACTTCAGCCTCCACCTCCACCTCCTCCTCCACTTCAGCCTCCACCTCCTCCTCCACTTCAGCCTCCACCTCCACCTCCTCCTCCACTTCAGCCTCCACCTCCTCCTCCACTTCAGCCTCCACCTCCACCTCCTCCTCCACTTCAGCCTCCACCTCCTTCACCTCCTCCTCCACTTCAGCCTCCACCTCCTCCTCCACTTCAGCCTCCACCTCCACCTCCTCCTCCACTTCAGCCTCCACCTCCTCCACCTCAGCCTCCACCTCCTCCTCCACTTCAGCCTCCACCTTCACCTCCTCCTCCACTTCAGCCTCCGCCTCCTCCACCTCAGCTTGGTGACAGGTGGAGGTGGAGGTGGAGGAGAGCCAGAAGTCCAGTTTAACATCAGTTTGATTGATTTTCACCTCGTCAGCCTCTGAAACTTGACAGACGACGTCTCCAGTGGACGGATTGACGGTCGGGAAGGTTCTACCACTGGCTGCATCCTGGAACCGGTTGTTGATGAACAACTGGAACATGGAGAACATGAAGAACATGAAGAACATGAAGAACATGAAGGAACAAGAACAACAGGAAGAACATGAAGGAACAAGAACAACATGGAGAACATGAAGGAACATGAAGGAACATGGAGAACATGAAGGAACATGAAGGAACATGAAGGAACATGGAGAACATGAAGGAACATGAAGGAACATGGAGAACATGAAGGAACATGAAGGAACATGAAGGAACATGAAGTCTCACAACATTCAACTTTGATTCACTGCAATTGAATTCCTGTTTTCCCAAGTTCAGTTAATGTTTAACTCTCTCTCCCCCGCCTCTCTCTCTCACACACACACACACACACGCACACACTTGTGAGTTTCCATAGTTACTGTTGAACTTTTGCTTTGATCTTTTCAACTTGAATTTGTTTATCAGTTTCAGCTCTGAGGACCGTCTCGTAATAAACTTCTTCTTTCAACGTCATTTCTGACGTCTGCAGTCGGTCGGTCGGTACCGGACCGGCCCGGTCGGTCGGTCGGTCGCTCGGTCGGTACCGGCCCGGCCCGGTCGGTCGGTCGCTCGGTCGGTCGCTCGGTCCGACCGACCGACCGGGCGGGTCCGGTACCGGACCGGCCCGGTCGGTCGCTCGGTCGCTCGGTCGGTACCGGCCCGGCCCGGTCGGTCGGTCGCTCGGTCGGTCGCTCGGTCCGACCGACCGACCGGGCGGGTCCGGTACCGGACCCGCCCGGTCGGTCGCTCGGTCGCTACCGTACCCGCCCGGTCGGTCGGTCGGTACCGGACCGGCCCGGTCGCTCGGTCGGTCGCTCGGTCGGTACCGGACTCGCCCGGTCGGTCGGTCGGTCGGTACCGGCCCGGCCCGGTCGGTCGGTCGGTACCGGACCGGCCCGGTCGGTCGGTCGGTCGGTACCGGACCGGCCCGGTCGGTCGGTCGGTCGGTACCGGCCCGGCCCGGCCCGGTCGGTCGGTCGGTACCGGCCCGGCCCGGTTGGTCGGTCGGTCGGTACCGGACCGGCCCGGCCCGGTCGGTCGGTCGGTACCGGCCCGGCCCGGCCCGGCCCGGTCGGTCGGTCGGTCGGTACCGGACCGGCCCGGTCGGTCGGTCGGTCGGTACCGGACCGGCCCGGCTGTTTCCTTCCCTCGACATCGTTCCACCTGTGGACGGCGCAGTCGGTCGGAACCGGCGGGACGCGCTACCTGGTGGAAGTGGACCTCAGGCTGAGGGTTCGGCGCCGGGATGGCAGCGGCGGAGAAGAACCGGACCGGGGACCCGCCGAGGCGCAGGCCCGTCCGAGAAATCAGCGTCCGGATCATGACGCGGCTCGATCGGTGCAGAAGCGACACTGACTGACCCTCGACCCGAAACAGGAGGGAGGCGGGGCTACAGCCCGGGGCCGCCTCTCTTCGTGACGTCACCCTCAGTTGGAGTGACGAGGACCCCGACTCATTGAACTGACTCAAGGGTTTTTGAGTCGTTCACCCAAGTGAACCGGTTGTCTGAGTCATTTGAGTCATTTGATTCAGTTGCGCATGCGCCCCCCCCCTTTACAACCTGTTCACCGACTATTAGTCCAAATGAGACTTTAGGAATCACATGTTCCACAATACAGACCCAGATCAAAGTGATTAAAGAATGATATTGTGGAAATAAACCAAACATTGCAGCATAACATTGAGACATGTTACCTGGGTTACAGGCTGTATTACTGTTATTATTCACATGTTAATCTTTCACCCTGACGGAACGTGACAGTAAACAACTGACGATGTGTCGTTCTTCAAATCGAACCCCAAGCAAAGGACATCGGTCAACAGCGAGGATCTGACTCATCAAGGGAGTGGAATACTTCTTTATATAGTGTGTGTGTGTGTGTGTGTGTGTGTGTGTGTGTGTGTGTGTGTGTGTGTGTGTTAAATTACCTATCATCGATCACAAATCAGAACATTCTATTATTGTTTTTTCCACTATGAACATCAAAATCCACCAAACCATGAGTCAGCATCAGAACTACATGCATGAAGGTCGCAGGAGAGAAAACCAGGTGAGGATCAGTTCAGTATTCAGAGTTATGATTGACTAAAGTCTCTGACACTCCATCGCTGAGACTGAGCGGAGCGGCGACCGGGCCAAGATGGCGGCGCGCAGCTCGCGAGCGCCACTACGGAGTAGCGGCCGATGCGGGGACTACGCTTCCTTATGTCTATGGTAGTACGCTCTTATACCGCAGGAGGGCGGTGTCCGCCTGATGGTCATTTGGGCTCCTCCGATGAGCGGTGAAGAAGAAGGAGGTCAGCCTGAACCCGTGGTAGCAACATTAGCTTCAAGTAAGTGTTTTACTCCGCTCTGTTCGGACCTAAACGGCCATGTTTAATAGTTCCCTCGATTATTTCGCAGTAACACTGAAAGACTTTCACTGTGGAAGAATGAAGGCGGCCGCTGTGGGGACGATAACCGCCGTTAGCTTAGCATCGCCTCCAGCCTGAGCGTGGAGCTTCACTCACTTCGTATTAAACTGCGATTGTTGCATGAAGAGATCCTGGTTGAGAACTGAGCAGTTCTTCCCAGTAAAACACACAGAACGTGCTCATGCATCAATTAACGTCATAGACTGCAGCTTCTCCGCTGTACGAGCCGTGTTAACTGAAGACTCGCTGTTTAGCAGCAGATCTTCAATACAACTTTATTTATAAAGCGCCGAATACAACAGTCACATCCGGGACTTTAGCAGAGATAACCTTCTATTCTCTCTCTCTCTCTCTGTGGGGAATCGTTCAAACACTTCACTGGGTTATTAACAACATTCTGCTCATCTTCATCACGTCATTCCGACTGGAAGCATTAGTTTGTTTCACGGTTTGATCGTTTCAGTGATGATAGAAATTATTACAGATTCACAGTCGAGTGTTTCATTTTCTGTAAAACTTGCAGTAACTGTTCTCACCACTAACTTATAACTCATATACACACATCTGATCGCACTTTCAAACCTCAATAAATATGAAGGCAATTCTTTATTCCACGGAGGAAACAAATCATTGTCCATCTAGAAATGAACAGATCAACTTAATCATTGTATTTATTCTTCCAAATCGCAAAGATCTTCTTGCAATTAATAATGAACCACTTGGTTAGGAATCAGCTAAAGTTATTGTCTGTACATTCACGTCCAGGTCTTTCTACACTTCCTGAGGCTGAGACACATTTGGGTTTCCAGCCTTGTTTTCCCTTTGTGATGTCATGAAGAGAAACGTCCTCGTTGTTTAAAGTGTCGTCTGAAGAGTCACTGTAATTCATTATTCTAAAAAATGTGAGAACTGCATAGTAATATAATGACTAATGTAAACAAAGCTACATAGTAATATAATGACTAATGTAAACAAAGCTACATAGTAATATAATGACTAATGTAAACAAAGCTACATAGTAATATAATGACTAATGTAAACAAAGCTACATAGTAATATAATAACTAATGTAAACAAAGCAAGACTCATTTGTATCTGATTTGTATTAAATGTGTCAGTGCCTTTATTTTGAAGTGTCACTAATGAAACTCTTGGTTCTGCTGAGTCAGCATGGCGCTGAAGTCCGGAGAGGAGCGTCTGAAGGAGATGGAGGCTGAAATGGCTCTGTAAGTACTGCTTTTCTCTCAAGACTCACTTTGTCTCACGTGTGAAGACCTTCTAATAAAGTTCTACTTTGAAGACCTTCTAATAAAGTTCTACTTTGAAGACCTTCTAATAAAGTTCTACTTTGAAGACCTTCTAATAAAGTTCTACTTTGAAGACCTTCTAATAAAGTTCTACTTTGAAGACCTTCTAATAAAGTTCTACTTTGAAGACCTTCTAATAAAGTTCTACTTTGAAGACCTTCTAATAAAGTTCTACTTTGAAGACCTTCTAATAAAGTTCTACTTTGAAGAACTTCTACTAAAGTTCTACTTTGAAGAACTTCTAACAAAGTTCTACTTTGAAGAACTTCTAATGAAGTTCTACTTTGTTTCATTTCACTACTGTGACGACTCCTGAAGCAAAGCAGTTCTGCTGCTGTGTGCTTTTACTCTGAAAGGGATATTTGAGCTGGACTCTGTATCCAGTGTGTTTGATTTGAGAATGAAAAGCCTGAACCAGGAGACCTGGCCTGACCTCTGACCTCTGACCTCTGGTCCACAAGAGCAGACAAGTTAACCACTGGAAACTTCTGACTTCCTGTAGTTTTGAGCAAGAAGTTCTTGGTGGTCCGGTAGCAGGAAGCCCCCCGGCCATGGAGGCGGTGGCCCTGGCGGTCCCGGTGGTCCCGGTGGGCCGCCCCATCATCGGCACCAACACCTACAGACAGGTTGGTGTCAACAGGTTGTTTCTGGTGTGAACGTCTCCGTCTTGACTTGTGGTCCTTCGTCTCCTGCCTCAGGTCCAGCAGACCTTAGAGGCCAGAGCCGCCAGTTTCGTTGGTCCTCCTCCTCCAGCGTTCGTAGGACCAGGTGAGCCCAGAGTCTTTCCTGTGCTTAAAACCTCTTGAGAATAGTTGCTTGGTCCACGTGCTAGCAGCAGTAGCAGCTGCCGCTAGCAGCAGTAGCAGCTGACGCTAGCTGTAGCGTCCTGTGCACAGCAATCATTGCTGCTCTCGTATGAAAAGTGTTTTAAAATGAGTTTTAAAATGAGTTCCAGCTCCTTCCAGTGAAAAGCTCTCAGATGTATGACCCCTCTTTGCGCTTGGCCACTAGTGTCTGAGCCGTGTGGTGTCGTTGCAGTCCCCCCAGTGCGCCCGCCCCCCCCCATGATGAGACCCGCCTTCATCCCTCACATCCTACAAAGACCTGGTGAGTCTCTGGATCCTGGAGGACTTCGACTTCGTCTCACTGGAGGTTTTCTGTCAACTGGAGGGTTTCAGCTGCTGAATGAGACGTTACGCTATGCTAAGTTACGCTATGCTAAGTTACGCTATGCTAAGTTACGTTAGGTTACGCTATGTTAAGTTACGCTATGTTAAGTTACGCTATGTTAAGTTACGCTATGTTAAGTTACGTTATGTTAAGTTACGCTATGGAAGGAGCACAGAAGGGACGTATGGATACAATCATGTTCAGCTCGTCTCTCCAGCTGCTCTGTGTGTGTGTGTGTGTGTGTGTGTGTGTGTGTGTGTGTGTGTGTGTGTGTGTGTGTGTGTGTGTGTGTGTGTGTGTGTGTGTGTGTGTGTGTGTGTGTGTGTGTGTGTGTGTGTGTGTGTGTGTGTGTGTGTGTGTGTGTGTGTGTGTTAGGTGTTCAGAGGCTGCCGATGATGCGGGGGCCCCCCATAGCGCCCCCTCTGCCCCGGCCCCCCCCTCCGCCCCCCATGATGCTGCCCCCCTCCCTCCAGATGCCCCCCCCCTCTCAGCCCATCCAGCACCTGCCTGCAGCTCCTCAGGTCAGAGGTCAGAGGTCAGAGGTCACCAGGGCCTCGCTGTGCGTCCCTTCATCGTTGTCCTCCGTCTCTGCGTCTCGCTCAGATTGGTGAAATGTCCTCCATGATGGCGCCGCAGCCCCCCCGGCAGGGGCCCCTCCCCCCCATCAAGTCCACCCCCTCCGTCATCCAGGCCGCCCCCACCGTCTACTCCGCCCCCCCGGCTCCACCCAAGAAGAACGACGTGCGGGCTCAGCGGCAGGCCCGGATGGTGAGGACACACTGAGGACAGACAGGACCGTGGACGTCTCCATGAGGTCCGTCTCATTACTATACAGTAACTGATGTAAACCTACTAAATCCCCGTCCCCCCCTCCCCCCCTCCCCCCTCCAGGAGGAGCTGGCGGCCCGGGTGGCCCAGCAGCAGGCCAGCATCATGGCTGCAGGTCTTCTGGAGAAGAAGGACAGTGAGGACAGCAGCGTGGTGATTGGTCCCAACATGCCGGAGGCGGAGCCTCCTCACGCCGAGGTACCAGGAGGCTCTTCTGTCTGCTGCACTCCTGGACATGGACCCGGTCCACGTGGGCCGGGTCCAGGTCCACGTGGACCGGGTCCAGGTGGACTGGGTCCGGTCTGTAAAACCCAGAATGTTTCTTTCTTTACAAGAGAAACATCAGAACGTTTCCTGTTACATCACTAGTATCATGGTGCAGACCGTCACCTGGTCCATGGTGCAGACGTCACCTGGTCCATGGTCCAGACGTCACCTGGTCCACAGTGCAGACCGTCACCTGGTCCATGGTGCAGACCGTCACCTGGTCCACGGTGCAGACCGTCACCTGGTCCACGGTCCAGACCGTCACCTGGTCCACGGTGCAGACCGTCACCTGGTCCACGGTGCAGACCGTCACCTGGTCCACGGTGCAGACCGTCACCTGGTCCACGGTGCAGACCGTCACCTGGTCCACGGTGCAGACCGTCACCTGGTCCACGGTGCAGACCGTCACCTGGTCCACGGTGCAGACCGTCACCTGGTCCACGGTGCAGACCGTCACCTGGTCCACGGTGCAGACCGTCACCTGGTCCACGGTCCAGACCGTCACCTGGTCCACGGTGCAGACCGTCACCTGGTCCACGGTCCAGGCCGTCACCTGGTCCACGGTGCAGACCGTCACCTGGTCCAGAAGTCGGGCTAATGGGGTGTGTGTGTGTGTGTGTGTGTGTGTGTGTGTGTGTGTGTGTGTGTGTGTGTGTGTGTGTGTGTGTGTGTGTGTGTGTGTGTGTGTGTGTGTGTGTGTGTGTGTGTGTGTGTGTGTGTGTGTGTGTGTGTGTGTGTGTGTGTGTGTTAGCCTGTGGAAAGTGTGACGGAGGACAAGAAGAAGTCGAGGGTGGAGAAGGTGAAGAAGTGCATCCGTACGGCAGCAGGGACGAGCTGGGAGGACGCTAGTCTGCTGGACTGGGAGTCAGGTAAGGACATGCAAGGTCATGTGACACACGGCAAGGTCAGGGGGAGGAGGAGGAGGAGGAAGATGATGAAGAGGAGGAGGAAGATGGGGAGGGAGAAGAGGAGGAGGAAGAGGAGGAGTCTAAACTCAGGATCACTAAACTTCAGCTTGTTTCACAATGTTTACATGTTTTTCTGCTCCGTCATTTATTCACACAAACTGGCTTTATTTACATTGTTTACTTTATTTACATTTATTTACTTTGTTTACTTTATTTACATTGTTTACTTTATTTACATTTATTTACTTTGTTTACTTTATTTACATTGTTTACTTTGTTTACATTTATTTACTTTGTTTACTTTATTTACATTGTTTACTTTGTTTACTTTATTTACATTGTTTACTTTGTTTACATTGTTCAAATCCAAATCAATCAAATGAAAGGTGATTGGTTTAGCCCTGTCCAATAAGCCAAAGTGCTTCACAACAAGCTGTAAACAATCCATGAAGAAACAAACACCAGAACAGTAAATAAAAGCAGGACAGACGGAGGACGGAGGACAGAGGACAGGCTGCCGAGACAGACACCTAGAGAATGTGTTTAAAAAGGCCGAGATTGTTTCCATTGTTTACACCATGATGTTGCCGTGGTGACCAGAGGACGACAGACTCGTCAGTGACGCCTCGTCTCCGGTTCTAAACACGTGAAGCAAAATGAGACACTTTGACTGCAGGAACCACTAAATGGACGTTTTGTCCTTTTGTCCTCAGATGATTTCCGTATTTTCTGTGGTGACCTTGGTAACGAGGTGAACGACGACATCCTGGCCAGGGCCTTCAGCAGATACCCGTCCTTTCTCAAGGCTAAGGTCACACACACACACACACACACACACACACACACACACACACACACACACCTTTAGAAGGCTTCCCAAAGGACGTCACCGGCCCCTTAAATGTTGTCGCCGCAAGGAATTGTGGGGCAACATGAGCTGGTCTCCTAGGCCAAAGGAGGCCTCGGTGTCTCCTAGGCCAAAGGAGGCCTCGGTGTCTCCTAGGCCAAAGGAGGCCTCGGTGTCTCCTAGGCCAAAGGAGGCCTCGGTGTGTCCTAGGCCAAATGAGGCCTCGGTGTCTCCTAGGCCAAATGAGGCCTCGGTGTGTCCTAGGCCAAAGGAGGCCTCGGTGTCTCCTAGGCCAAAGGAGGCCTCGGTGTCTCCTAGGCCAAAGGAGGCCTCGGTGTCTCCTAGGCCAAATGAGGCCTCGGTGTGTCCTAGGCCAAAGGAGGCCTCGGTGTCTCCTAGGCCAAAGGAGGCCTTGGTGTCTCCTAGGCCAAAGGAGGCGTTGGTGTGTCCTCATTAAACTTGGTTTAGGACAAGTGGGTAGGAAAGGAGGCCTGAATCAGTGTTTGTCAGCAGGTGGTCCGAGACAAACGGACAGGAAAGACGAAAGGCTACGGCTTCGTCAGCTTCAAAGATCCAAACGACTACGTCAGAGCCATGAGGGAGATGAACGGTCAGTCGTCCTCACATCTGCACTCGTTCTGTCACTGTTTGGTTCCTACTGTTTGGTTCCCACGTCAGTGTTTGGTTCCCACATCACTGTTTGGTTCCGTCCCTGTTTGGTTCCTACTGTTTGGTTCCTACTGTTTGGTTCCCACGTCACTGTTTGGTTCCGTCCCTGTCTGTCCAGGGAAGTACGTGGGCAGTCGGCCCATCAAGCTGAGGAAGAGCATGTGGAAGGACCGGAACATGGAAGTGGTTCGTAAGAAGCAGAAGGAGAAGAAGAAGCTGGGCCTCCGATAGAAGACTGATGTTCACCTGGAATCTTTGTCTCTTCACCTTTTTCTCCAATAAAACCTTTTTTAGTTAATCAGGTCGTCTAACGAGGGACTTTCTACAATTAACGGTAGTTTAGCTTCAGAACAAAACACTAGTTCTGTGTTCAGGATCTTTCCTGACAAAAACCACTTCTTCCTACTTTGTGTCCAACATCAGTCGTTCCAGTCTTTCTTTGACTTTGTGGAGAAAAACTGTCCAATGAGGGTCAGAATGACGGATCAAAGGACGAGGGAAGCTTTGATCCTGTAAATATTATTAAACCATTATAAAGCCCTCAACTTCTGCCGGAACTGAACCAGGAACCTGACTGTTCCACAGACTTTCAACAATTTCCTTTGGCTCAGGTTAAAACTGGAATGAAGGTTAGTGGTTGGCTGGTCAGTCTGTAGACCGAGTAACAGACCCTGACCTACAATCAGTCAACTGACCAGGTCCAACGTTTTTACACATTTATTAGCTGCAGACAGACGATATGGTGCTGAACGACTGACCAGGTCAGTGACAGCAGACCTGAGGTGGAGGAGGAGACCTGCAGACGGTCTGTGGACGTTCCTCAGGTTCCCACCTGCAGACGGTCTGTAGACGACGTTCCTCAGGTTCCCACCTGCAGACGGTCTGTAGACGACGTTCCTCAGGTTCCCGCCTGCAGACGACGTTCCTCAGGTTCCCGCCTGCAGACGGTCTGTAGACGACGTTCCTCAGGTTCCCACCTGCAGACGGTCTGTGGACGACGTTCCCGCCTGCAGACAGTCTGTAGACGACGTTCCTCAGGTTCCCGCCTGCAGACGACGTTCCTCAGGTTCCCACCTGCAGCGCCGCCGTTCGCGCGCTCCAGATCACGTCGTTCACCGACACGCCGTCGTAAGACGAGCCGGTCAGAGACAGACGCAGCTCGTTTGTCCTGATGAACTCCCGCATGGACTCTGGAGACGAAGACAAGCCACATGTCCAAGTGCTGCAGTCTGGGGTGGGGGTGGGGGTGGGGGTGGGGGTGGGGGTGGAGGTGCTGCAGCAGACAAAATACTCACCCACTTTCCTGAAGTGTCCCAGGAAGTACTGAGGGATACAGTCCTGGAGGAAACAACGGAACACTTCAGTTCACCGCTTCTGATCACTGGACGACAAACTGCAGACTGGCTTGTAGTCGTCAGTCCTGTCTGTGGTCAGTCTGTGGTCAGTCTGTAGTCTCCAGGTGTTTCAGTCGTCAGAGTTCAGACTTTTGACTTCAACGGTTCATTAAATTCACTTTTTCTTTTTCCACCTGAACTTTAATAAAAATCCTCTGATGTACTTCGAGAGCAGAAGGTTCGTGTTCGTATGGAAGCATTTTACCAACGTGTCACCAAAACCATTACCCAGTAACCCATTGACCCAGTAACCCATTGACCCAGTAACCCATTGACCCAGTAACCCATTGACCCAGTAACCCATTGACCCAGTTCATTTGATTTTGGGATGTTGGCGGTTAAACGTTTCTGAATTAATCCCAAAAGAATGAAATAAATACAAAGCGGCTAAGAGGCACCTCTTGGAGATCAAAGGAGATCAGCGTCTGTTGCCATGGAGATGCTCCAGAACTCAGCTCATACCTCAGACCACCAGTAGGTGTAGACTGACCAGGGTCGTGGTCTCTGTGTTTCACAGCCATGTTGCCGCCTGGCAGGTTAGTTAGCATCATATGAGCTAACGGCTAATGTGCTAGCGATGTTGTTGGTTCCGTCTCACCAAGTCCACCCCGACAGTCTGACGCACCTTGTGCAGAGACACTCTGCTCCAGCAGGGCGGCGCCTCCACCCCCAGGTGACGGTGCACCGCCGCCACGGCCCGGTGGAGAAGCTGCTCCTCCGTCACCGTTTCTGGGGCTCCGAGCGCCTCGTGGAACCAAGCTCCGCCCATCATGACCTGGAGGACAAGGTGTGGCGTTCAACCTCTACCTCTACCTCCCGCTACACCTCTACCTTTCTCTACCTCTACACCTCTACCTGTCTCTACCGCTACACCTCTACCTGTCTCTACCTCTACCTCTACACCTCTACCTGTCTCTACCGCTACACCTCTACCTGTCTCTACCTCTACACCTCTACCTGTCTCTACCTCTACCTCTACACCTCTACCTGTCTCTACCGCTACACCTCTACCTGTCTCTACCTCTACCTCCCGCTACACCTCTACCTGTCTCTACCTCTACCTCTACACCTCTACCTGTCTCTACCGCTACACCTCTACCTGTCTCTACCTCTACCTCTACACCTCTACCTGTCTCTACCGCTACACCTCTACCTGTCTCTACCTCTACCTCCCGCTACACCTCTACCTGTCTCTACCTCTACCTCTACACCTCTACCTGTCTCTACCTCTACACCTCTACCTCTCTCTACCTCTACCTCTCTACCTGTCTCAACCTCTACCTACCTCTCTCTCTCTCTCTCTACCCCTACCTCTCTCTCTCTCTACCCCTACCTCTCTCTCTCTCTACCTCTGTCTACCTCTCCCTACCTGTCTCTACCTCTACCTCTCTCTCTCTCTCTCTACCTCTCTCTACCTCTCTCTCTCTACCTCTACCTCTCTCTACCTCTACCTCTCCCTACCTCTCTCTCTCTCTCTAGCTGCACCAGGCTAAAGGTTAAGTTAATAAAAACATTCATACTAACACTAGTTAACTAGTCAATAGTTATTAACTGATCTTAGTAACTTCAGGAGGTTTACTGCTTTTATTTACTTCCTGTTGATCAACTACAACCAGTGTGAGTGAGTGAGTGAGTGAGTGAGTGAGTGAGTGAGTGAGTGAGTGAGTGAGTGAGTGAGTGAGTGAGTGAGTGAGTGAGTGAGTGAGTGAGTGAGTGAGTGAGTGAGTGAGTGCGTGAGTGAGTGCGTGCGTGTTCCATACAGTCAGTCTGGTCGTGACTCCAGAGTCTCGGTCATGTTGAGGAAAAGGAACAGAATCATAAACGACTCCTAGTAGATCAGGTTCTTCTGAGGACGGGACGAGGTGTCCGAAGCCCTGGAGACACACACACACACACACACACACACACACACACACACACAATAATTGTTTGTTTGGGCTCTAAAGCATCAGAGGGTCAAACTCGGGTCCTGGAGGGACGCGGCCCTGCATGTCTTCCATGTCTCCGTCCCTGAATGTCCCGATGCTTCGTCACAGTTCAGCTCAGAGGACGAGCTGCTCGTTACAATCAGCTGTTGAAGCAGGGAGACCTGGAAAACATGCAGGGCCTCCAGGACCGGAGTTGGACAGGAGCGGCTTCAGGTGTCTCACCTGGACAGGGAGGACGTCCCCCTCGTACTCCAGGTTGACCACGGCCACGGAGACACTGGTGATGTCCTGCAGCAGCTGGACGAGCGTCTGGCAGGACGAGGGCAGGACGGCGGCCAGAGCTGCAGAGAGACAGAGACGCGGCCCTGCAGGTTTATGTCCTCACAGTAATACGTTAAACAAACATGAGACGCGGCCCTGCAGGTTTATGTCACAGTAATACGTTAAACAAACATGAGACGCGGCCCTCCAGGTTTATGTCCTCACAGTAATACGTTAAACAAACATGAGACGCGGCCCTGCAGGTTTCTGTCCTCACAGTAATACGTTAAACAAACATGAGACGCGGCCCTGCAGGTTTCTGTCCTCACATTAATACGTTAAACAAACATGAGACGCGGCCCTGCAGGTTTCTGTCCTCACATTAATACATTAAACAAACATGAGACGCGGCCCTGCAGGTTTCTGTCCTCACATTAATACGTTAAACAAACATGAGACGCGGCCCTGCAGGTTTCTGTCCTCACATTAATACGTTAAACAAACATGAGACGCGGCCCTGCAGGTTTCTGTCCTCACATTAATACGTTAAACAAACATGAGACGCGGCCCTGCAGGTTTCTGTCCTCACATTAATACGTTAAACAAACATGAGACGCGGCCCTGCAGGTTTCTGTCCTCACAGTAATACGTTAAACAAACATGAGACGCGGCCCTGCAGGTTTATGTCACAGTAATAGTTAGAGGTTATGAGGTCATGAGGTTAGAGGTTATGAGGTCATGAGGTTAGAGGTCATGAGGTTAGAGGTCATGAGGTGATGAAGTTAGAGGTCATGAGGTGATGAGGTTAGAGGTCATGAGGTTAGAGGTTATGAGGTCAATAGGTTAGACGTCATGAGGTTAGAGGTTATGAGGTCATAATGATAATAATCATAATAATAATGGTAATAATAATTATGATAATGATGATGATAATGATAATAATGATGATAATGATAATAATAATAATGATGATAATGAGAATAATAATGATAATAATAATCATGATAATCGTCACCATCATCATTAATAATAAGGATAATTAAAGCTGCAAGCAGCATTGGTCGGGACCTCGAGAATGCCCGTCGGGGGGGTGGCTATGAACGGTTCAAAATATTTGCTTAAATATTAAAAAAAAAAAAAAAAACATTTTGTATGACTTTTATTTTGAAAAAACTGCGTCAAAACCAGCTAATTAGCTAGTGATTTGTGATCGCAGCAACCCCATTAGGCTACCTACCAAATTTCAGCTCAATCGGACAATGTTTGCTCGCATGCTAACAGGCATGCTAAGCCGCAAGCTAGCCGAGCTGCCTGAAAATGTCTCTTGGGTGCTCCCCAGATGGCCCCGATCCTGAATCTGGTCTTACTTCAATTCTAGTGTAAAAGACACAGCACTTATGGCACAATAATGGTTTTTCAAAAACTTCCACCGACATGAATTATATGGCCTCAGGCCAGGCCTCCTACGGAGGTCAGTGTGGGACATGAGACTGACCTGGTGGAGTGCCGGGCCTAGGAGGCCCGGCCTTTGTCGGCGGTGTACAAAGGTGTGAATGATGCAGCAATAAAGGTTTTTCACAAACTTCCACCGACATGAATTTGAGGGCCGTTGGCCAGGCCTCCTACAGCGGTCAGTGTGGGACGATACAGTGACCTGGTGGAGGGCCGGGCCTAGGAGGCCCGCACTTTTGGCGACGACGAATTCCAAAAGAGAGCTGCCGTTGGCCGGGCCTAGGGCCCAGCCGTTGGCGAGGTCCCTAATAAGAACTTTAACTGGTTTATACAACGAAAAGTAACAAACCTGGAGCAGGAAGAGCAGAAATGATGTGATCAGCTGAGACCAGACCGTCTTCCAGCAGGACCTGCACACACACACACACGCACACACGCGCACACACACACACACACACACACACACACACACACACACACACACACACACACACACACACACACACACACACACACACACACACACACACACACACACACACACACACACACACACACACACACACAGTGTGATTCTAACAACCTGTCCAAGTAAAGAATACAATATAATAAATAAATAATAATAAAATAAATATCAGGAGGACCCGCAGGACCCGTCCCACCAGCAGACCCGGGTCCAGACCGTCAGTCCTCTAGGGTCCAGTGCTGCCCCCTGGAGGCTCACAGGTTTTGTAAAGTACAACAGGAGGCGGAGCCTCCAGCTCTCAGGCTCCGCCCACTTTACAGTGAAGCTGCCATCGTTTTAGACTGAGGACGTCCTCGGGGACGAGCCACCCGACGTCCTCGGGGACGAGCCACCCGACGTCCTCGGGGACGAGCCACCCGACGTCCTCGGGGACGAGCCACCCGACGTCCTCGGGGACGAGCCACCCGACGTCCTCGGGGACGTGCCACCAGACGTCCTCGGGGACGAGCCACCCGACGTCCTCGGGGACGAGCCACCGACGTCCTCGGGGACGAGCCACCCGACGTCCTCGGGGACGAGCCACCCGACGTCCTCGGGGACGAGCCACCGACGTCCTCGGGGACGAGCCACCCGACGTCCTCGGGGACGTGCCACCAGACGTCCTCGGGGACGAGCCACACGACGTCCTCGGGGACGAGCCACACGACGTCCTCGGGGACGAGCCACCCGACGTCCTCGGGGACGAGCCACCGACGTCCTCGGGGACGAGCCACTGACCTTCCAGCCGCCGGCTGAAGGGACGAGCTGCTTCACCGCAGCGTCTCTGTGCAGCTCCACTCTGCCGTCGTCCTGGAGGAAGTCGGTGATGGACTCTGGGAGGGACTGGAGACCCGTCTTCAGAGACCACTGGGACCAGGACTCCTCAACCGAGCGCCGGGCCAGAGGACCCGGGACGACGTCGGGACCGGGGCCGGGACCTGGACGTGAGAAGAAGTGATGATGAACAACCAGCAGAGGAAGAATCACTTTGACGCTGAACTGGACGATAAGACGTCTGTCTGTCTTCACTAGAAGACGATTGTCTCGTCGGTGGTTTGAGCTTCTTCACAGCAGGAGGCCAGTCACCGTCCACCCGTCCCATTAAAGACGCCCGAGGACGCTTTGTTCAGAGGGATTTGACCGCTGGACATTCTTAGAAGACATGTGAGTGACAGGCGTCCCCATGTCCACACCCATGTCCACACTGTCTCAGACTGACAGACTCCAGTGAGAAACTCCTGACAGGAACTGATGAAGGAACATGTTTAACATGATGAGTTCATGAGAAGAAGAAATGAGGTTTTGCTCTCAGCAGTGAGGATTAACCCTAACTAACCTAACTAACCTTAACTGACCCTAACTAATCCTAACTATCCTTAACTAACCCTAACTATCTCTAACTGACCCTAACTAACCTAACTAACCTTAACTGACCCTAACTAATCCTAACTATCCTTAACTAACCCTAACTATCTCTAACTGACCCTAACTAACCTAACTAACCTTAACTGACCCTAGCTAACCCTAACTAACCTAACAACCCTAACTATCTCTAACTAACCCGAACAACCCTAACTGACCCTAACTATCTCTAACTGACCCTAACTAACCTAACTAACCTTAACTGACCCTAACTAACCCTAACTATCCTTAACTAACCCTAACTATCTCTAACTGACCCTAACTAACCCTAACTAACCTTAACTGACTCTAACTAACCTTAACTAACCCTAGCTAACCCTAACTAACCTAACAACCCTAACTATCCTTAACTAACCCTAACTGTCTCTAACTGACCCTAACTAACCCTAACTAACCTTAACTAACCCTATCTATCTCTAACTGACCCTAACTAACCTAACAACCCTAACTATCCTTAACTAACCCTAACTATCTCTAACTGACCCTAACTAACCTAACAACCCTAACTAACCTAACAACCCTAACTAACCTAACAACCCTAACTATCTCTAACTAACCCGAACAACCCTAACTGACCCTAACTAGATGGAGGTGAAGTGGGTCCACCTGAGGACATCAGCAGTCCCAGGAGGACAGACCCAGGAGGACAGACCTGAGGACATCAGCAGTCCCAGGAGGACAGACCCAGGAGGACAGACCTGAGGACATCAGCAGTCCCAGGAGGACAGACCCAGGAGGACAGACCTGAGGACATCAGCAGTCCCAGGACCAGGGACCCGCGGCGCCGCTCGGCCTGGAACAGCGCGGGGAAGCAGGACCGGACGCTGAGCTTCCTGCTGTCTCCCGCGAAGACGCCGCGACACAGACTGTCCACCAACACGTCCGCCAGCTGGACACAGGACAGACGGGACGGATGAGTGACCTCACAGGACACGGCTCACGTCACAGAGGACGTCCTCGTCTCACCTCCCGTCCCAGACGTCTGCTGACGAAGGAGTGGACGGACTCGTCCTCCTGCTGGCCTCGTCTCACCAGCAGCTCCGAAACCAGGGTCACCAGCAGGGGACGGGACAACGGAGGGACGGTCCTCAGGAGTCCCCTGAGACACACACACACACACACACACACACACACACACACACACACACACACACACACACACACACACACACACACACACACACACACACACACACACACACACACACACACAGTAAAGCTGTTTAAACAATACAAACATGCAAAAAGACTCGATGTTTCATTAGTAATGGTAAGTTAGAACTGTGGACATTCTGAACTGTGGACGTTCTGAACTGTGGACGTTCTGAACTGTGGACGTTCTGCACTGTGGACGTTCTGAACTGTGGACGTTCTGAACTGTGGACATTCTGAACTGTGGACGTTCTGAACTGTGGACGTTCTGAACTGTGGACGTTCTGAACTGTGGACGTTCTGCACTGTGGACATTCTGAACTGTGGACGTTCTGAACTGTGGACATTCTGAACTGTGGACGTTCTGAACTGTGGACGTTCTGAACTGTGGACGTTCTGCACTGTGGACATTCTGAACTGTGGACGTTCTGAACTGTGGACGTTCTGAACTGTGGACGTTCTGAACTGTGGACATTCTGAACTGTGGACGTTCTGAACTGTGGACATTCTGAACTGTGGACATTCTGAACTGTGGACATTCTGAACTGTGGACGTTCTGAACTGTGGACGTTCTGAACTGTGGACGTTCTGAACTGTGGACGTTCTGAACTGTGGACTTTCTGAAGTGTGGACATTCTGAACTGTGGACGTTCTGAACTGTGGACGTTCTGAACTGTGGACTTTCTGAAGTGTGGACGTTCTGAACTGTGGACTTTCTGAACTGTGGACGTTCTGAACTGTGGACATTCTGAACTGTGGACGTTCTGAACTGTGGACATTCTGAACTGTGGACGTTCTGAACTGTGGACGTTCTGAACTGTGGACGTTCTGAACTGTGGACATTCTGAACTGTGGACGCTCTGAACTGTGGACGTTCTGAACTGTGGACGTTCTGAACTGTGGACGTTCTGAACTGTGGACGTTCTGAACTGTGGACGTTCTGAACTGTGGACGTTCTGAACTGTGGACGTTCTGAACTGTGGACGTTCTGAACTGTGGACGTTCTGAACTGTGGACGTTCTGAACTGTGGACATTCTGAACTGTGGACATTCTGAACTGTGGACGTTCTGAACTGTGGACATTCTGAACTGTGGACATTCTGAACTGTGGACGTTCTGAACTGTGGACGTTCTGAACTGTGGACATTCTGAACTGTGGACGTTCTGAACTGTGGACGTTCTGAACTGTGGACATTCTGAACTGTGGACGTTCTGAACTGTGGACATTCTGAACTGTGGACATTCTGAACTGTGGACGTTCTGAACTGTGGACGTTCTGAACTGTGGATGTTCTGAACTGTGGACATTCTGAACTGTGGACGTCACAAAGGAAGCAAAGTGGTGAAAAACTCATCAATGTGGTTTAATCCAGAATCGTCTCACTTCAGTCCAGAAGGAATCTTGTGGATCTGCTGGTTGACGTACAGGAACCGGTTCTGAGAGGACGTGTGGCTGGACAGGACCGGGAGGACGTCCTCCCCCAGACCCAGGTCCTCCACCTACACAGGGACAGGGACAGAGGAGACAGACAGAGGAGACAGACAGAGACAGAGACAGAGACGGGGACAGACCACCTTGAGTTATATTGACGTGTTGAATGTCCCGTTAAATTAGCGACGTTAGCGTTAGCGTCCACCATATTGAGCGTGTTGCGTCCCACCGTCCCAGCAGGACGGATCCCCCTGGGTCCATGTTCAAAGACGGCCCCGTCAGACCTCCTGGTGGACCAGAGCCACCCCCCAAAACGACTGCTGGACTCCAAGACCACCACCTGGTCCAACCAGACCAGAACCATCACAAGTGTGTGTGTGTGTGTGTGTGTGTGTGTGTGTGTGTGTGTGTGTGTGTGTGTGTGTGTGTGTGAGTGTGTACCTTGGTGACGTGTGGGACCTTGCTCAGGTAGTACGCGGCTGCCAGCCCCCCCACTCCCCCCCCCAGGACCGCCACCCGGGTCATTGGCTGGAAGCACAGAGAAACTGAGTGTGGATCTGATGGGCTGGGGGGTCTGGGGGTCTCTGGTCTCTCTGGGTCTCTGGTCTCTGGTCTCTCTGGGTCTCTGGTCTCTCTGGTCTCTCTGGTCTCTCTAGGTCTCTGGTCTCTCTGGTCTCTAGGTCTCTGGATCAGGGCCGCTCCCAGTCTGCTGCTCCTGATATGAGCGACAGTTAGTTTATCTACCCTGGTCCTGGTCCTGGTTATCTACTCTGGTCCTGGTTAAGTTATAACTAAACTTTCATCCTCACTCACCTCTATTCTAACACACACACACACACACACACACACACACACACACACACACACACACACACACACACACACACACACACACACACACACACACACACACACACACACACACACACACACACACACAGCTGAATTTGTTCTTTATTAATCCAGAACAGCAGCAGGATTTATTACTGCTTCGGTGTGTGTGTGTGTGTGTGTGTGTGTGTGTGTGTGTGTGTGTGTGTGTGTGTGTGTGTGTGTGTGTGTGTGTGTGTGTGTGTGTGTGTGTGTGTGTGTGTGTGTGTGTGTTAGAATAGATGTAGTGTAGATGTCAGGTCACCTCGAAAGACGCGTCCTCGAGCTGCAGGAGACGTGGACAGACGTGGACAGACGGGGACAGACGTGGTGTCCCTGCAGGTCTTCAGGTCCACCAGGACACGTCCAGACCCGCTGCTGAGCCTCAACTGACCTCCTCCACCTGCGAGCCGCGCTTCTTCCTCTGCGGCGTCCTCGCGTCCTCACTGCTCTCCAGCGCCCCTCTGGCAGGGGGCGGTA
>NC_137657.1:29943690-29952095 GCF_963422515.1 Blennius ocellaris | reverse complement strand
GAGTTGGCCGGCCCCTCGTCTGAGTCCGGCCGCCCCCGGCCCCCCCCGCCGGGGTTATTGTTGTTGGAGGCGGGGTAGTAGTCCTCGGGGGGCGGGGCCTGCGGCCCCGGGGCGGTGGGGGCCGTCCGAGTCCGGAAGGCGGACAGGCCGAGGGGCAGGGCGAGGGGGAGGGACGCCGAGCCGAACTGGGAGGCCTCCATGGAAGACACCGCCCCCAGGTGGTGCAGCCCCAGGGACACGCCCACATCCATGCTGTCACTCATCTGGGGGGAGGAGCCCTGCTGCCCCCCCCCACCGCCGATACCTGTCTGTCCACTCTGCCTCAGGCCACGCCCCCCGTTCCCGTGGTGTGAGTAGGTGGGGGTGGGGGTGGTGGGGGGGGGTCCAGGAAGTGGCGCTGGTGCTGCTGGGAGGCCGCCGGCTTGTGGAGCAGCAACTGGGTGTATGCTGGGTCCTGACCCCCACCTCCACCTTCACTGCCAGGCCACATCCTCATCTGCTGCTGGGAGGGAGCCTGGGGGGAGGGGGGGGGCACTGATCAGTGACACATGCACTGGGGGGGTCCTGCTGCCACTCTGGACCTCCAACACCCACTAACCCTCATTAATACTTCATTATGTTGCTGAAATTCTCTTTGTATCCACAAACACAACTGATTGAGCCTGAAGAGATTATTATTATTATTACTATTCATATTATTATTACTATTATTATATTACTATTCATATTATTACTACTATTATTATTATTACTATTCATATTATTATTACTATTATTATTATTACTATTCATATTATTATTACTATTATTATTATTATTACTATTATTATTATTACTATTCATATTATTATTACTATTATTATTATTACTATTATTATTATTATTACTATTATTATTATTACTATTCATATTATTATTACTACTATTCATATTATTATTACTATTCATATTATTATTACTATTATTATTATTACTATTCATATTATTATTACTACTATTCATATTATTATTACTATTCATATTATTATTACTATTATTATTACTACTATTCATATTATTATTACTACTATTCATATTATTATTACTATTATTATTACTACTATTCATATTATTATTACTACTATTATTATTATTATTACTATTCATATTATTATTACTACTATTCATATTATTATTACTACTATTCATATTATTATTACTATTATTATTACTACTATTCATATTATTATTACTACTATTATTATTATTACTATTCATATTATTATTACTATTATTATTATTACTATTCATATTATTATTACTATTATTATTACTACTATTCATATTATTATTACTATTATTATTATTACTATTCATATTATTATTACTATTATTATTACTACTATTCATATTATTATTACTACTATTCATATTATTATTACTATTATTATTATTACTATTCATATTATTATTACTATTATTATTACTACTATTCACATTATTATTATTAAACGATTATTATTATTATTACTAGTATTAATATCATTATTATTATTATTATCATTATTACTATTATCATTATTACTATTGTTATTATTATGATTACTATTAATATTATTATTATAGTTATCAATATTATTGTTATTATTATCATTATGAGGTCGACTTCCTTTCGTTGATCTAATAATCCATTAACTTATTTACACTATATATCCTCCACTGAGCACAAATTCTAAAACCAGGAAAACTTTCCATTTATACTTGAAACATTGTTTTATCTCTCTTTTTTTGTATTTTTGGTTTATAATCGTTACGTGAAATAAAATAATAATATGAATGGTTTAATGAGTGTTTACAGTTTTTTATCATTTGATTTTTTCTGTATGTAATGATGATGATGATGATGATGATGATGATGATGATGATGAAGGTTCTGGGGGGTTTCGACCCCAAAGCAGAAGATTTCTAATCAATTTCTACCGATTTAGCTCTACATCGTACCGAGACCTGGAACCAATGTGTGACACGTTAGAGGAAAAGACTCTTCACTGTGGTAACGTCATGATTCACTTTATCTTCTGGTGTTGTTCCCGTGTTCTTCAAAGACCACAATCAATCCACCAATGCAATCATTCAATCAACCAATCAATCAATCCACCAATCCATCCATCCATGCCATCCAGTCAATCAATCCATGCCACCTCCACCAATCAATCCATCAATCAATCAATCAATCAACCAATCAATCAATCCATCAATCCATCCACCCACCCACCAATCCATCCATCCATCAATCAATCAACCAATCAATCCATCCATCAATCCATCCACCAATCCATCCATCCATCAATCCATCCATCCATCAATCCATCCATCCATCAATCAATCCAATCATCCACCCATCAATCAATCAACCAATCAATCCATCCATCAATCCATCCACCAATCCATCCATCCATCAATCCATCCATCCATCAATCAATCCATCAATCAATCCATCCATCAATCAATCAACCAATCCATCCATCCATCAATCCATCCATCCATCAATCAATCCATCAATCAATCCACCCATCAATCAACCAACCAATCAATCCATCCATCAATCAATCAACCCACCCATCAATCAACCAATCAATCAATCCATCAATCAATCAACCAACCAATCAATCCAATCAATCCATCAATCAACCAACCAATCAATCAATCAATCCATCAATCAATCAACCAACCAATCAATCAATCAATCCATCAATCAACCAACCAATCAATCAATCAATCCATCAAATCAATCAACCAACCAACCAATCAATCAATCCACCCCACCACCCACCCACTGACTTCCTGTTGTCAGTGAGTGACTTCCTGTTGTCAATAACTTCCTGATGTCAGTGACTTCCTGTTGTCAGTGACTTCCTGTTGTCAATAACTTCCTGATGTCAGTGACTTCCTGTTGTCAGTGACTTCCTGTTGTCAGTGACTTCCTGTTTGTCAATAACTTCCTGTTGTCAATAACTTCCTGTTGTCAGTGACTTCCTGTTGTCAGTGACTTCCTGTTGTCAGTGACTTCCTGTTGTCAATAACTTCCTGATGTCAGTGACTTCCTGTTGTCAGTGACTTCCTGTTGTCAGTGACTTCCTGTTGTCAATAACTTCCTGTTGTCAATAACTTCCTGTTGTCAGTGACTTCCTGTTGTCAGTGACTTCCTGTTGTCAATAACTTCCTGTTGTCAATAACTTCCTGTTGTCAGTGACTTCCTGTTGTCAATAACTTCCTGTTGTCAATAACTTCCTGTTGTCAGTGACTTCCTGTTGTCAGTGACTTCCTGTTGTCAGTGACTTCCTGTTGTCAGTGACTTCCTGTTGTCAATAACTTCTGATGTCAGTGACTTCCTGTTGTCAATAACTTCCTGATGTCAGTGACTTCCTGTTGTCAATAACTTCCTGTTGTCAGTGACTTCCTGTTGTCAATAACTTCCTGTTGTCAATAACTTCCTGTTGTCAATAACTTCCTGTTGTCAGTGACTTCCTGTTGTCAATAACTTCCTGTTGTCAATAACTTCCCTGTTGTCAGTGACTTCCTGTTGTCAGTGACTTCCTGTTGTCAGTGACTTCCTGTTGTCAATAACTTCCTGTTGTCAATGACTTCCTGTTGTCAGTGACTTCCTGTTGTCAGTGACTTCCTGTTGTCAGTGACTTCCTGTTGTCAATAACTTCCTGTTGTCAATAACTTCCTGTTGTCAGTGACTTCCTGTTGTCAGTGACTTCCTGTTGTCAATAACTTCCTGTTGTCAATAACTTCCTGTTGTCAATAACTTCCTGTTGTCAATAACTTCCTGTTGTCAATAACTTCCTGTTGTCAATAACTTCCTCAATAACTTCCTGTTGTCAGTGACTTCCTGTTGTCAATAACTTCCTGTTGTCAATAACTTCCTGTTGTCAATAACTTCCTGTTGTCAGTGACTTCCTGTTGTCAGTGACTTCCTGTTGTCAGTGACTTCCTGTTGTCAGTGACTTCCTGTTGTCAATTAACTTCCTGATGTCAGTGACTTCCTGTTGTCAATAACTTCCTGATGTCAGTGACTTCCTGTTGTCAATTCACCTTCCTGTTGTCAATAACTTCCTGTTGTCAATGACTTCCTGTTGTCAGTGACTTCCTGTTGTCAGTGACTTCCTGTTGTCAATAACTTCTGTTGTCAATGACTTCCTGTTGTCAGTGACTTCCTGTTGTCAGTGGACTTCCTGTTGTCAATAACTTCCTGTTGTCAATACTTCCTGTTGTCAGTGACTTCCTGTTGTCAGTGACTTCCTGTTGTCAATAACTTCCTGTTGTCAATAACTTCCTGTTGTCAGTGACTTCCTGTTGTCAATAACTTCCTGTTGTCAATAACTTCCTGTTGTCAATAACTTCCTGTTGTCAGTGACTTCCTGTTGTCAATGACTTCCTGTTGTCAGTGACTTCCTGTTGTCAGTGACTTCCTGTTGTCCATAACTTCCTGTTGTCAATAACTTCCTGATGTCAATAACTTCCTGTTGATTAGAATGAGGACTGTGAGAGGAGATGAAGAGGAGGAGGAGGAGGAAGAGGAGGATGAGGAAGAGGAGGAGGAGGAGGAGGAGGAGGGAAGAGGAGGATGAGGAGGAGGAGGATGAGAGGAGGAGGAGGAGGATGAAGAGGAGGGAGGAGGAGGAGGAGGAGGAAGAGGAGGATGAAGAGGAGGAGGAGGAGGAAGAGGAGGATGAAGAGGAGGAAGAGGAGGAGGAAGAGCAGGAGGATGAAAGAGGAGGAGGAGGAGGAGGAGGAAGAGGAAGGATGAAGAGGAGGATGAAGAGGAGGAAGAGGAGGGAGGATGAGGAGGAGGATGAAGAGGAGGAGGAGGAGGAGGAGGAAGAGGAGGATGAAGAGGAGGAAGAGGAGGAGGATGAGGAGGAGGATGAAGAGGAGGAAGAGGAGGATGAAGAGGAGGAGGAGGAGGAGGAGGATGAGGAGGAGGATGAAGAGGAGGAGGAGGAGGAGGAAGAGGAGGAGGAAGAGGAGTATGAAGAGGAGGAAGAGGAGGAGGAAGAGGAGGAGGAGGAAGAGGAGTATGAAGAGGATGAAGAGGAGGAGGAGGAGGAGGATGAAGAGGAGGAAGAGGAGGATGAAGAGGAGGAGGAGGAGGACCCACCTGAGGACTGGTCATCTCGTAGTCAGAATGAGTCACAGCAGAGTTGTAGTAACGGTTACTGTAGCGGTAGTTACGGTTGTCATTGGAAGAACCACTGGAGCCTCCTGGAACAACAACAGCAGTTAGGGTGGAGCTGCTGGGTGGAGCTGAACAACAGTTAGTGTACTGCTGCAACACGACTGAGACACGACCTGGTCTAGAAACACGACCTGGTCTAGAAACACGACCTGGTCTAGAAACACGACCTGGTCTAGAAACACGACCTGATCTAGAAACACGACCTGGTCTAGAAACACGACCTGATCTAGAAACACGACCTGGTCTAGAAACACGACCTGATCTAGAAACACGACCTGATCTAGAAACACAACCTGATCTAGAAACACAACCTGGTCTAGAAACACGACCTGGTCTAGAAACACGACCTGATCTAGAAACACGACCTGGTCTAGAAACACGACCTGGTCTAGAAACACGACCTGATCTAGAAACACGACCTGATCTAGAAACACGACCTGATCTAGAAACACAACCTGGTCTAGAAACACGACCTGGTCTAGAAACACGACCTGATCTAGAAACACGACCTGATCTAGAAACACGACCTGATCTAGAAACACGACTCTAGACTTGAACACAACCTGATCTAGAAACACAACCTGGTCTAGAAACACGACCTGATCTAGAAACACGACCTGATCTAGAAACACGACTCTAGACTTGAACACAACCTGATCTAGAAACACGACCTGATCTAGAAACACAACCTGGTCTAGAAACACGACCTGATCTAGAAACACGACCTGATCTAGAAACACGACTCTAGACTTGAACACAACCTGATCTAGAAACACGACCTGATCTAGAAACGCAACCTGATCTAGAAACACGACTCTAACCTTGAACACAACCTGATCTAGAAACACGACCTGGTCTAGAAACACAACCTGATCTAGAAACACCTCTCTAGACTTGAACACAACCTGATCTAGAAACATAACCTGATCTAGAAACACAACCTGATCTAGAAACACGACCTGATCTAGAAACACCTCTCTAGACTTGAACACAACCTGATCTAGAAACGCGACCTGATCTAGAAACACAACCTGATCTAGAAACACGACCTGATCAAGAAACGCAACCTGATCTAGAAACACAACCTGATCTAGAAACACGACTCTAGACTTGAACACAACCTGATCTAGAAACACGACCTGATCTAGAACACAACCTGATCTAGAAACACCTCTCTAGACTTGAACACAACCTGATCTAGAAACGCAACCTGATCTAGAAACACAACTCTAGACTTGAACACGACCTGATCTAGAAACACGACCTGATCTAGAAACACGGCCTGATCTAGAAACACGACTCTAGACTTGAACACAACTTGATCTAGAAACACGACCTGATCTAGAAACACGACTCTAGACTTGAACACAACCTGATCTAGAAACACGACCTGATCTAGAAACACGACTCTAGACTTGAACACAACCTGATCTAGAAACACGACCTGATCTAGAAACGCAACCTGATCTAGAAACACGACTCTAACCTTGAACACAACCTGATCTAGAAACACGACCTGGTCTAGAAACACAACCTGATCTAGAAACACCTCTCTAGACTTGAACACAACCTGATCTAGAAACATAACCTGATCTAGAAACACAACCTGATCTAGAAACACGACCTGATCTAGAAACACCTCTCTAGACTTGAACACAACCTGATCTAGAAACGCGACCTGATCTAGAAACACAACCTGATCTAGAAACACGACCTGATCAAGAAACGCAACCTGATCTAGAAACACAACCTGATCTAGAAACACGACTCTAGACTTGAACACAACCTGATCTAGAAACACGACCTGATCTAGAACACAACCTGATCTAGAAACACCTCTCTAGACTTGAACACAACCTGATCTAGAAACGCAACCTGATCTAGAAACACAACTCTAGACTTGAACACGACCTGATCTAGAAACACGACCTGATCTAGAAACACGACCTGATCTAGAAACACGACTCTAGACTTGAACACAACTTGATCTAGAAACACGACCTGATCTAGAAACACGACTCTAGACTTGAACACAACCTGATCTAGAAACACGACCTGATCTAGAAACACGACCTGATCTAGAAACACAACCTGATCTAGAAACACAACCTGAAGAAGTCAAGTGTTCCTAACATCTGAGTGCTGAAGCTTCAGTAAAGAACCCTGACAGCAGAACTTGGTTCCAGACGTGACTCAGGCAGGAACCCACCAAAGGGCCTGGTGGTTCTGCGGTTCTGGAGCGGAGAGCAGACCTTACCAGAGCTGGAAACAGAACTGGTGGTGGAGGTGGAGTGCGAGTGGTCCATGGCAGGAGAGGTGGAGGTGGATGAACTGGTGTTGGTTCCTTCATCTGTGGTTTTCTTGAAAAAATTGTGCTGCAGGGCGTAAAATGGTGTGATGCGGCTTTTGGGGTCGTAGTCCAGCATGCGCAGGATCAGGTCTGGAAAGAACACAGATGGTCACGACCTGGAAGCAGCAGAACCCAGCAGACTCCAACAGAACAGGCTTCACCTTTAAACTTCAGGTAGTCACAGGGAGCGTGACCCGGCTCTCCGGCCCGGCGGCCCCCCGGACCCCCCGTCTCCACGCCCAGGATCTCATGGAGACGGCGAGTGGCTGGAGGTTTGTACTCCTGCAGGGACGAGAAGGTGTTTCTAGAGAGAACGGATCTAGAACAGGTTTGTACTCCTGCAGGGACGAGAAGGTGTTTCTAGAGAGAACGGATCTAGAACAGGTTTGTACTCCTGCAGGGACGAGAAGGTGTTTCTAGAGAGAACGGATCTAGAACCTCTGCTGCCGTCACTCGTTACGTTTGGAGGAAGAAAAGCAACAAAACTTCCTGATGGAAGAAACTAGAAACAATGAAAAATGGCGGACGTCAACAACAACTTGGTATTTTAGCTCAGGTGGAGTCGAAACAACGGTTCTAGATTTCTTCTAGTGGTTCTTCAGTCCAGGAGGTTCTGGAACCTCATCAGGAACTGATCTCATCTGTTTACTTTGTTTTATTGTTAAATCTTTATTACTACTTTTCTATTGATCATCATCTCACTGCTATTAGTTCAACTAGAGAGGTTATTGATCATCACATTCTCCGTCACCTCCTACATTCTCCGTCACCTCCTACATTCTACGTCACCTCCCACATGCTATGTCACCTCCCACATTCTCCGTCAACTCC
>NC_137657.1:29881190-29941190 GCF_963422515.1 Blennius ocellaris | reverse complement strand
GTGTGTGTGTGTGTGTGTGTGTTGTGTGTGTGTGTGAGTGTGTGTGTGTGAGTCTCACCCTCAGTGTGAGTCAGAGTGAGTCTCACCCTCAGTGTGAGTCAGTGTGAGTCAGAGTGAGTCTCACCCTCAGTGTGAGTCAGTGTGAGTCAGTGTGAGTCAGAGTGAGTCAGAGTGAGTCTCACCCTCAGTGTGGAGTCAGTGTGAGTCAGTGTGAGTCAGTGTGAGTCAGAGTGAGTCAGAGTGAGTCTCACCCTCAGTGTGAGTCAGTGTGAGTCAGAGTGAGTCAGTGTGAGTCAGAGTGAGTCTCACCCTCTGGCCCAGCTGGCAGGAGGAGCCAAAGTCCACGATCTTGATAGCAGACCTCTTGGGGTTACACAGCAGGATGTTCTCTGGCTTCAGGTCACAGTGGATGATGGACAGCTCCGGGGTCGCCAGGAACAGTAACGCTGAGTCAGCACAGCACAGGGCGTGAGCCAGACCCAGACCCAGACCCAGACCCAGACCCAGACCCAGGACCCAGACCCAGACCCACCTGTACACAGCTGCTGGGCGAACTTCCTGTGAGGTTGAGAGAAACTCCTCTGAAGTTGGTGTTCCTCAGAAGGTCGTACAGGTTGTAGCTCAACAACTCAAACACCAGACACAGGTGGTTCCTAAACATAAAGTGACGCTTCAGGTGGACTGGGGGGGGGGGGGGGGGGGGGGGGGGGGGGGGAGGGGGAGAGGGGGAGAGGGGGGGGGTTAGAAGGTGAACATCATAAATCACATTCACAGGTTTTATCTGCAGACACGAACGCACTGTAATAAACAACTGTAATAAACAACAACTGCAATAAACAACTGTAATAAACCACAACTGTAATAAACAACTGTAATAAACAACTGTAATAAACAACAACTGCAATAAACAACTGTAATAAACCACAACTGTAATAAACAACTGTAATAAACAACTGTAATAAACAACAACTGCAATAAACAACTGTAATAAACAACTGTAATAAACCACAACTGTAATAAACAACTGTAATAAACAACAACTGCAATAAACAACTGTAATAAACCACAACTGTAATAAACAACTGCAATAAACAACTGTAATAAACCACAACTGTAATAAACAACTGTAATAAACCACAACTGTAATAAACAACTGTAATAAACCACAACTGCAATAAACAACTGTAATAAACAACAACTGCAAATAAACAACCTAATAAACCAACTGTAATAAACAACTGTAATAAACCACAACTGTAATAAACCACAACTGTAATAAACAACTGTAATAAACAACAACTGCAATAAACAACTGTAATAAACAACAACTGTAATAAACAACAACTGCAATAAACTGCAATAAACAACTGCAATAAACAACTGTAATAAACAACAACCTGTAATAAACAACTGTAATAAACCACAACTGTAATAAACAACAACTGTAATAAACCACAACTGTAATAAACAACTGTAATAAACAACAACTGTAATAAACCACAACTTTAATAAACACAAACTGTAATAAACAACTGTAATAAACAACAACTGCAATAAACCTGCAATAAACAACTGTAATAAACAACAACTGTAATAAACCACAACTGTAATAAACAACTGTAATAAACGGTTCCAGAGCAACGTCTCTAAATCAGAACGTCTGCATGACGGATCTCCTGTTGGTCAACTTAACCAGGACCTAGTCACTAAACTAGATTATTGTGGTGACGGAGGTCTGGCGGAGGACTGATGGACCCCTTGGTGTCGTGCTTGTTCATGAGCTCCAGCAGACCGGAGGACCTGACGGAGGCTCACCTATATAATACTTCATCTCGGTGTCGTGCTTGTTCATGAGCTCCAGCAGACGGAGGACCTGACGGAGGACCTGACGGAGGCTCACACCTATATAATACTTCATCTCGGTGTCGTGCTTGTTCATGAGCTCCAGCAGACGGAGGACCTGACGGAGGACCTGACGGAGGCTCACCTATATAATACTTCATCTCGTGTCGTGCTTGTTCATGAGCTCCAGCAGACGGAGGACCTGACGGAGGACCTGACGGAGGCTCACCTATATAATACTTCATCTCGGTGTCGTGCTTGTTCATGAGCCCAGCAGACGGAGGACTGACGGAGGACCTGACGGAGGCTCACCTATATAATACTTCATCTCGGTGTCGTGCTTGTTCATGAGCTCCAGCAGACGCAGTTCGATCTGAGCCTGGTTCAGAAAGGCCTTCTTGTTCTTGATGATCTTCACGGCGACCCACTCCTGCTCATGGTGGTCGTAGGCCTTCACCACCTGCACACACACACACACACACAACCAGCTCATGTCCTGTCCTGTCCCCAGCTGGGACGCTGAGGACACTGAGGACAGCAGTCTTCTTCAGGTCTGGACGAGAACGAGTCACTTTTATAAAAACAGTTTCACTCTGAGACAGTTGATGTTGGATCCCCTGAAGACCTGCTGGACCGGTCTGTCCCCCCTGTCCCCTGTCCCCTGTCCCCACCTGTCCAAAGGAGCCCTTGCCGATTCAGAGAGTCGATCTCGTAGCGGTCCAGCCACTTCTCTCCGTTCTTCACGATGTAGTCGTAGTTGTCGTCGTCGAAGCCGTCGTTGTAGATCTTGCGCTCCTTCTTGGTGCTGCTGTCCTCGGGGGGGACTTGCTGGGCCCGCCTCTTCTTCTTAGTGTAGTACACCTGTGGACGGACACGGGGCTGGGTGAGTCCTCCAGTCCACCTCCACCCTGGACGTCCGGCGTGTCTCTTACCTCATTGATGTGCTTGTAGGTTTTGATGAGGTCCACGGACAGTTTCCTCAAAGGGGCACTGGCAGGGTCTCTGAAGCTCGGGGGGATCCTCCGCTGGAGTATGGTCATATCAGACAGCACCTGGGGACAGCACACGTCCTCATGTGTCTCTTGGTCCTGGTGTCCCTCTTGTTCCCCGTGTCCTGGTGTCCCTGGTGTTCCCAATGTTCCCCATGTCCTGGTGTCCCTCGTGTTCCTGGTGTCCCTCATGTGCCTCGTGTCCCTCGTGTTCCCCATGTCCTGGTGTCCCTGGTGTTCCCAATGTCCTGGTGTCCCTCGTGTTCCTGGTGTCCCTCATGTCCCTCGAGTTCCCCATGTCCCTCGTGTGCCTGGTGTCCCTCGTGCTCCCCATGTCCCTCGTGTTCCTCTTGTCCCTCATGTTCCCCATGTCCCTCTTGTTCCTCATGTCCCTCTTGTTCCTGGTGTCCCTCATGTCCCCCATGTGCCTCATGTCCCCCATGTCCCTCTTGTTCCTCATGTCCCTCTTGTTCCTGGTGTCCGTCATGTGCCTCGAGTTCCCCGTGTCCCTCGTGTTCCTCATGTCCCTGGTGTTCCTCATGTCCCTGGTGTTCCTCATGTCCCTGGTGTTCCCCATGCGCGTCGTATCCCTCGTGTTCCTGATGTGTCTCATGTCCCTCTTGTTCCCCGTGTCCCTCATGTGCCTCGTGTCCATTATGTCCCGCGTGTTCATGTTCCTCATGTCCCTTGTGTTCATGTCCCTCATGTGCCTCGTGTCCCTCATGTCCCTCGTGTTCACGTTCCTCATGTCCCTCGTGTTCATGTTCCTCATGTCCCTCGTGTTCATGTTCCTCATGTGCCTCGTGTCCCTCATGTCCCTCGTGTTCATGTTCCTCATGTCCCTCGTGTTCATGTTCCTCATGTGCCTCGTGTCCCTCATGTCCCTCGTGTTCATGTTCCTCATGTCCCTCGTGTTCATGTCCCTCGTGTGCCTCGTGTCCCTCATGTCCCTCGTGTTCATGTTCCTCATGTCCCTCGTGTTCATGTTCCTCATGTGCCTCGTGTCCTTCATGTCCCTGGTGTTCATGTTCCTCATGTCCCTTGTGTTCATGTCCCTCATGTGCCTCGTGTCCCTCATGTCCCTCGTGTTCATGTTCCTCATGTCCCTCGTGTTCATGTCCCTCATGTGCCTCGTGTCCCTCATGTCCCTCGTGTTCATGTTCCTCATGTCCCTCGTGTTCATGTTCCTCATGTGCCTCGTGTCCCTCATGTCCCTCCAGCCAGATGAGCCTCATGGAGGGACAACTATGTCCACATGGACATGAGGTGGTCTCAGGTGTTCAGGCCTCTGGACACTAAAATGGTCCAGTGTGATGGACGGGGACAGTTTCTAATGTTTCTAAATGTTCACACTTGAAGTTGCTTCTCCTTTTTCTCGTTACCAAAACATTTAGTTCATTAATCTGGACACATGTGAACCTTGAAGATTAACCTAACCTAACCTAACCTAACCTAACCTAACCTAACCCTAATCTAACCTAACCTAACCTAACCTAACCTAATCTAACCTAACCTAATCTAACCTAACCTAACCTAATCTAACCTAACCCTAACCTAACCTAACCTAACCTCACCTAACCTAACCCTAACCTAACCCTAACCTAACCTAACCCTAACCTAACCTAACCTAACCTAACCTAACCTAACTCGCGCTGATGTTCAACTCATGAAAAGTCAAACTGTTTTAGCTGTTTTATCTTAACGACCTGTTTTTAACTGTTTCTGCTCATTTCACACTTTCAGACATTGTCCAGACATTCAGTCCACAACTTCTACCACAGGACTCCTGGAGCCTTGTGGATCCTTGTGGATCCTGCAGTGTGTCAGAGAGGACGTCCTCCAGTGGGACACGTCCAACACCGTCCTGCAGGTTTTATCAGTTTGCAAACATCAATTAACTCCAGTTTGAATGAACAGTTTTGAACAGACGGCCTCTAAAAGTAAACTAATGGTGTTTTATCTGAAGTTCTATTTGATGGTCAGCCTGTGTGTGTGTGTGTGTGTGTGTGTGTGTGTGTGTGTGTGTGTGTGTGTGTGTGTGTGTGTGTGTGTGTGTGTGTGTGTGTGTGTGTGTGTGTGTGTGTGTGTGTGTGTGTGTGTGTGTGTGTGTGTGTGCGCTACCTGCTGCTGTTCGGCCATGGAGTGGATGGAGCTGAAGGAGGGGTGTGTATGTGTGTGCTGGCTGGTCATGGTTGGCTCAGCGAGGGAGAAGCCCTGGGCAGTAGAGGAGGAGGAGGAGGAGGAGGAGGAGGAGGTGGGCGGACATCCTGAGCTGCTTACACCTGAGAGGGAGAGAGGGAGAGAGGGAGAGGGAGAGAGAGAGGGAGAGAGGGAGAGAGGGAGAGGGAGAGAGAGAGAGAGAGAGGGAGGGTTAGGGGGTTTGAGTGACGTCATGGTCTCTAATAAACTGGTTCTAAGTCAGCAGCATTTAGAACCGACCCCGACCCTAACTAACCCCGAACCTGACTAACCCCGACCCTAACTAACCCCGACCCTGACTAACCCCGACCCTGACTAACCCCGACCCTAACTAACCCCGACCCTGACTAACCCCCTAACTAACCCCGACCCTGACTAACCCCGACCCTAACTAACCCTGACCCTAACTAATCCCGACCCTGACTAACCCCCTAACTAACCCCGACCCTGACTAACCCCGACCCTGACTAACCCCCTAACTAACCCCGACCCTGACTAACCCCGACCCTGACTAACCCCGACCCTAACTAACCCCGACCCTGACTAACCCCCTAACTAACCCCGACCCTGACTAACCCCGACCCTGACTAACCCCCTAACTAACCCCGACCCTGACTAACCCCGACCCTAACTAACCCTGACCCTAACTAATCCCGACCCTGACTAACCCCCTAACTAACCCCGACCCTGACTAACCCCGACCCTGACTAACCCCCTAACTAACCCCGACCCTGACTAACCCCGACCCTGACTAACCCCGACCCTAACTAACCCCGACCCTGACTAACCCCCTAACTAACCCCGACCCTGACTAACCCCCTAACTAACCCCGACCCTGACTAACCCTGACCCTAACTAACCCCGACCCTAACTAACCCCAACCCTAACTAACCCCGACCCTGACTAACCCCCTAACTAACCCCGACCCTGACTAACCCTGACCCTAACTAACCCCGACCCTAACTAACCCCAACCCTAACTAACCCCGACCCTGACTAACCCTTTCTTCATATTGACCTATGAGAAACGGGCTTTGAAAGAAAAGGTACCAGCTCCATTAATTCAGAGTCAAATGGTCATTATCCTGACTTTTCCAGGGTGGGGGATGGGGGGGGGGGGGATGGGGGGTGTCACCGAGCCTTTTCACGATCAGCATTGAGCCTCTCATGGAAGCTATATGTCAATGTGAAGAGATTGAAAGGCTGACGGAGAACACATGAGGAGGTCCCTTCATAAAGTAGTACTTTATGAAGATTTTTGTCTTCATAAAACTTCACAAAACTCCAGCTTAATACCATTCCACAATGTCACGATAGAAAAGTCATGTAAACAAATGAGAGGACGATCCCAGGAAGTTCCCTAGTACAATGAAATAAGGATATCTTTCAGTTTTAGCCTGCGCCAGCGAGGGATCAGTGTCACACCCAACCATGAAAGTGTTCAGGGCCAGGAACGGTAAGTACACAGTAAGTACACAAATAAAGGGGGACAACATCTTTATACTTCAAGCCTTGCAGCACAACACTTCCAGTTTCCATCTTCAAGACACTAAACGAGTTCATGTGAAGTTCCTCTGACAAAGGATCCAGAAGAAGACTAATATTTGACCATGGAAGAGACAAGGAGGGTTTGGACTCGTCCCCCTAAAATCTACCATTTGGGTTGAAATAGTGTCTTGGAGGACAAAAGAGCAGGAACAGGAGGATTCAAGACAAAGCAGAGAACAAAGGAATCACATTACCCTCACTGCACCTTACTTATATGGAATCCAACACTCAGAATCCTGAAGGAATACACAAAACACCCCTGACGAAGTGGGCTACAGTTAGAAGATACCTGGAAGACCCAGAACCCAGATCAAGAACCGTGCCGACCCTTCACTGTGGGACAGTGGTTCTGAAGACGGGCCATCAGGGGACTCACCACAATAAAACTACTATTTAATACAACAGTAGTCAAACCATCCATACAATTACCTCCAGATCAGACATAGACAAAGAGTCCGTTAGTAGCAGCCTCAATAATACAATTATACATATATAAATCAGCTGATGCCTCACAAAACACTGACTATGAAGGAAAACAGGAAGTGGAACTAAACATCCTAATAGAGATAACGTGTGCGACAGTGACGAGGGACTAACTAGACTCAGTCTTGGGTTTTCACACCTCTGGAGTGACTCGCCACATTTCTTCTGGACTGTCCCATGATCAAGTGTTCTGTGAATTATGTGTAAGATTTGCGTGTCCGAGGACGAAGGTAAACATTAGCAGCGGTATTTCTCCAAACAAATAAGCTTGGAGTGATGCGTTCAGGTGCTCCTTAAACTGTGGGACATCCGACTTCCCGGCCCTGAGGACTCATGCAGCAGCAGCAGCTTTATGTGCTGATGGAGCAGATGAAGGACTGATGAAGCTGATGGAGCAGATGAAGGACTGATGAAGCTGATGGAGCAGATGAAGGACTGATGAAGCTGATGGAGCAGATGAAGGACTGATGGAGCTGATGGAGCAGATGAAGGACTGAAGGAGCTGATGGAGCAGATGAAGGACTGATGAAGCTGATGGAGCAGATGAAGGACTGATGAAGCTGATGGAGCAGATGAAGGACTGATGAAGCTGATGAAGGACTGATGAAGCTGATGGAGCTGATGGAGCAGATGAAGGACTGATGGAGCTGATGAAGGACTGATGAAGCTGATGGAGCAGATGAAGGACTGATGAAGCTGATGGAGCAGATGAAGGACTGATGGAGCTGATGAAGGACTGATGAAGCTGATGGAGCAGATGAAGGACTGATGAAGCTGATGGAGCAGATGAAGGACTGAAGGAGCTGATGGAGCAGATGAAGGACTGATGGAGCTGATGAAGGACTGATGAAGCTGATGGAGCAGATGAAGGACTGATGAAGGACTGATGGAGCTGATGAAGGACTGATGAAGCTGATGGAGCAGATGAAGGACTGATGAAGCTGATGGAGCAGATGAAGGACTGATGGAGCTGATGGAGCAGATGAAGGACTGATGGAGCTGATGGAGCAGATGAAGGACTGAAGGAGCTGATGGAGCAGATGAAGGACTGAAGGAGCTGATGGAGCAGATGAAGGACTGATGAAGCTGATGGAGCAGATGAAGGACTGATGAAGCTGATGAAGGACTGATGAAGCTGATGGAGCTGATGGAGCAGATGAAGGACTGATGGAGCTGATGAAGGACTGATGAAGCTGATGGAGCAGATGAAGGACTGATGAAGCTGATGGAGCAGATGAAGGACTGATAGAGCTGATGAAGGACTGATGAAGCTGATGGAGCAGATGAAGGACTGATGAAGCTGATGGAGCAGATGAAGTACTGAAGGAGCTGATGGAGCAGATGAAGGACTGATGGAGCTGATGAAGGACTGATGAAGCTGATGGAGCAGATGAAGGACTGATGAAGCTGATGGAGCAGATGAAGGACTGAAGGAGCTGATGGAGCAGATGAAGGACTGATGGAGCTGATGAAGGACTGATGAAGCTGATGGAGCTGATGAAGGACTGATGAAGCTGATGGAGCAGATGGAGCAGATGAAGGACTGAATGAGCTGATGGAGCAGATGAAGGACTGATGGAGCTGATGAAGGACTGATGGAGCTGATGGAGCAGATGAAGGACTGATGAAGCTGATGGAGCAGATGGAGCTGATGGAGCAGATGAAGGACTGATGGAGCTGATGAAGGACTGATGGAGCAGATGGAGCTGATGAAGAACTGATGGAGCTGATGGAGCAGATGAAGGACTGATGGAGCTGATGCAGGACTGATGGAGCTGATGGAGCAGGGCGACACTGAAGTGCTCTCACATGGAGACGTTGGACAGAATATCTGCCTAGTACTGAGAAATGTGCTCCGTCTCTTTAAGAGCCTCGGAGGCTCTCAGTGCACTTCCTCAATCTGGCATCTCCCCTCCTGAGCCGCCATTGGCTGAGGCCTCCTCTTCCTCCCACCTGATTGGCTACTGGTATCTAAGGGCTGGCTAGCGCTCTATAAATAAACGCAGTGCTGTCTCAGCAGCCAGGCTACAATACTCATTACCCCCCCCCCCCCCCCCCACCACCACACACACACACACACACACCCCTCTCTCTCTCCTACTACCCCACAAACAGCTCCCAGCAGCAGGCGGAGTTCCTCCACCTAGCAACTGAAGGGAGCAGCCTCCACTCCTCCATCAGCTCCTCTGCTTCATCCAGTCCTTCTGCTCATCCATCATCCATTCATCCTCCATCCATCATCCATCCTCCATCCTCCATCCTCCATCCTCCATCCTCCATCCTCCATCCTGGTCCTGATGAGGACACTGAGCTCCTGCAGGACAGGAAACAGTGACAACAGAAGGACTGAGCAGAGAACGACTCCAGAGAACGACTCCAGAGGAAGGGAACCACCAAAGGACGACATATAGAACCTAAGAATTCTCACTCATTAGTTGGTGGAGTGATTTAAAGGAGGTCCATGAACACACCTAAAGGAGGGTGAAGCTTCATCCTCCTGAAGCTCTATAGAAGCTCTATAGAAGCTCTATAGAAGCTCTATAGAAACTCTATAGAAGCTCTATAGAAACTCTATAGAAACTCTATAGAAGCTCTATAGAAGCTCTATAGAAGCTCTATAGAAGCTCTATAGAAACTCTATAGAAACTCTATAGAAGCTCTATAGAAGCTCTATAGAAACTCTATAGAAGCTCTATAGAAGCTCTATAGAAACTCTATAGAAACTCTATAGAAGCTCTATAGAAACTCTATAGAAGCTCTATAGAAACTCTATAGAAGCTCTATAGAAACTATAGAAGCTCTATAGAAGCTCTATAGAAACTCTATAGAAACTCTATAGAAGCTCTATAGAAGCTCTATAGAAGCTCTATAGAAGCTCTATAGAAACTATAGAAGCTCTATAGAAGCTCTATAGAAACTCTATAGAAGCTCTATAGAAACTCTATAGAAGCTCTATAGAAACTCTATAGAAGCTCTATAGAAGCTCTATAGAAACTATAGAAGCTCTATAGAAGCTCTATAGAAACTCTATAGAAACTCTATAGAAGCTCTATAGAAACTCTATAGAAGCTCTATAGAAGCTCTATAGAAACTATAGAAGCTCTATAGAAGCTCTATAGAAACTCTATAGAAGCTCTATAGAAGCTCTATAGAAACTATAGAAGCTCTATAGAAGCTCTATAGAAACTCTATAGAAGCTCTATAGAAACTCTATAGAAGCTCTATAGAAGCTCTATAGAAACTCTATAGAAACTCTATAGAAACTCTATAGAAGCTCTATAGAAACTCTATAGAAGCTCTATAGAAACTCTATAGAAGCTCTATAGAAACAAACCCTTTGAGGAACAACCTGGAAGCCCTCAGGAGGACAGGAACTGTCTCACTGATCAATCCGGCTTCTATCATGCTTCTCCTTCTCAGAGCCCAGCTCAGCACACACACACACACACACACACACACACACACACACACACACACACACACACACACACACACACACACACACACACACACACACACACACACACACACACACACACACACACACACACACACACACACACACAAAGTGCACAGAAAGACCTGGGCCACAGTGAGGGAGAACCCCTGTCTGTCCCTCCCTGTCCTCTGCATGTGGACCGTGTCCACCCAACACCTTCAACAACACAAACGTCCAGGGACTCAAAGTTCTTCCACACTTCAACAATTAACCTGAAAGTAAGAACCAGCTCTGGCGCTGGCTGCAGGACGTCGGGGACAGACCTGCATGTCTCCAGAGAGACACAGTGAGACACAATGCAGGAGTAGGAAGACGTCGTCCACCGCCAGGTTCAGGGCTGAAGCTCAAACCGAAGGCGCCACCTTCAGGTCCTTACAGCTCTGGTCCAATACCAGTGACGGCGCCACCTTCAGGTCCTTACAGCTCTGGTCCAATACCAGTGACGGCGCCACCTTCAGGTCCTTACAGCTCTGGTCCAATACCAGTGACGGCGCCACCTTCAGGTCCTTACAGCTCTGGTCCAATACCAGTGACGGCGCCACCTTCAGGTCCTTACAGCTCTGGTCCAATACCAGTGACGGCGCCACCTTCAGGTCCTTACAGCTCTGGTCCAATACCAGTGACGGCGCCACCTTCAGGTCCTTACAGCTCTGGTCCAATACCAGTGACGGCGCCACCTTCAGGTCCTTACAGCTCTGGTCCAATACCAGTGACGGCGCCACCTTCAGGTTGTTACAGCTCTGGTCCAATACCAGTGACGGCGCCACCTTCAGGTCCTTACAGCTCTGGTCCAATACCAGTGACGGCGCCACCTTCAGGTCCTTACAGCTCTGGTCCAATACCAGTGACGGCGCCACCTTCAGGTCCTTACAGCTCTGGTCCAATACCAGTGACGGCGCCACCTTCAGGTCCTTACAGCTCTGGTCAAATACCAGTGATGGCGCCACCTTCAGGTCCTTACAGCTCTGGTCCAATACCAGTGACGGCGCCACCTTCAGGTCCTTACAGCTCTGGTCCAATACCAGTGACGGCGCCACCTTCAGGTCCTTACAGCTCTGGTCCAATACCAGTGACGGCGCCACCTTCAGGTTGTTACAGCTCTGGTCCAATACCAGTGACGGCGCCACCTTCAGGTCCTTACAGCTCTGGTCCAATACCAGTGACGGCGCCACCTTCAGGTCCTTACAGCTCTGGTCCAATACCAGTGACGGCGCCACCTTCAGGTCCTTACAGCTCTGGTCCAATACCAGTGACGGCGCCACCTTCAGGTCCTTACAGCTCTGGTCAAATACCAGTGATGGCGCCACCTTCAGGTCCTTACAGCTCTGGTCCAATACCAGTGACGGCGCCACCTTCAGGTCCTTACAGCTCTGGTCCAATACCAGTGACGGCGCCACCTTCAGGTCCTTACAGCTCTGGTCCAATACCAGTGACGGCGCCACCTTCAGGTCCTTACAGCTCTGGTCCAATACCAGTGACGGCGCCACCTTCAGGTCGTTACAGCTCTGGTCCAATACCAGTGACGGCGCCACCTTCAGGTTGTTACAGCTCTGGTCCAATACCAGTGACGGCGCCACCTTCAGGTCCTTACAGCTCTGGTCCAATACCAGTGACGGCGCCACCTTCAGGTTGTTACAACACAAAATACTGTCTAGGTTGTTTTCCATTCAAACATCAACTTTACAAAATGTTAAACAGCAACACAGCTGGAAGTGAAACACAACTTAGTTAAAGTTCCTGTGTTCACTGGCCCTAACTAACCCTAACCCTAACAAACCCTAACCCTAACTAACCCTAACCCTGTGTTCGCTGGCCCCAACTAACCCTAACCCTAACTAACTCCAACCCTAACCCTAACTAACCCCAACCCTAACTAACCCTAACCCTAACTAACCCTGGAGAATGTCCTGGAAACAGACTGAAGTCAATGTTGATCAGATTGAACCAGTTCAACCAGTTCAGTGTAAACCGCTGAGGAAAGAAACCAGGAAGAAGGAAACAGACTAGTTGATGATGAGAAACACCTCTGGTCAGTCTGTGGTGGTAGACTGACAACACACTGCTGCACCTCCACCTCCACCTCCACCTCCACCTCTGGTAATCTGTGGTGGTAGACTGACAACACACTGCTGCACCTCCACCTCCACCTCCACCTCCACCTCTGGTAATCTGTGGTGGTAGACTGACAACACACTGCTGCACCTCCACCTCCACCTCCATCTCTACCACCTCCTCCACCTCCACCACCACCTCCACCTCTGGTCGGTCTGTGGTGGTAGACTGACAACAACCACACTGCTGCACCTCCACCTCCACCTCCTCCACCTCCACCTCCACCTCTGGTCGGTCTGTGGTGGTAGACTGACAACAAACACTGCTGCTCCTCCTCCTCCTCCTCCTCCACCTCCATCTCTACCACCTCCTCCACCTCCTCCACCTCCATCTCTACCACCTCCTCCACCTCCTCCACCTCCACCTCTGGTCGGTCTGTGGTGGTAGACTGACAACAAACACTGCTGCTCCTCCTCCTCCTCCACCTCCTCCACCTCCATCTCTACCACCTCCTCCACCTCCACCACCACCTCCACCTCTGGTCGGTCTGTGGTGGTAGACTGACAACAACCACACTGCTGCTCCTCCACCTCCACCTCCACTGTGAGGGAAGAGAGCGACCCACTGCACCACCGCCACCTCCTCCACCACCAACACTGACGGAGGTAAACGGCCAGGACCGTTTCTAACACTGACTCATCCAGCATGCAGGAGTAAAGCCAAGACTATTGTTGAAAATTAAATCAATTTAAATATCAAACTAATGGCAAATAGACTTAAAATAGCACCACATGTATTCACATACAGAATATGAAGCCTGTGCTGAAAATAAATCAACGTCCTTTATTGTCGTGTCTGACAGACGAGCAGAATCCATATTTAATATTCTTCCTATAAAAGAACATGAAAACAAGACCATCACTTCTCCTCACCTCATATTTCCAACCTGCAGTTTCTCAAACAGCCAAACGACCCCAGAGTCATTTAGCAAAGCATCAAACTGTAGCCGTGACTCATTGGCGCCCCCTGTGGCCTCTGCCTGCATGGCGGTCTGCAGCGCTGCAGTAGCAAAGACCAACCAAAGACCAACTTCCTCCAGAGACTCACCCGGACCGTCTGGATGTGGTGGAAGTGACCGTTGGGAGGATTTGTGCACCATGCTGGGGGTGTTGGGGCGTTTCCATGGCAACATGACAACCAAGCAGATGTTCTGCGAAATGTGAATGCTGAAAGTCCGTGTTTGTATGAGTGTGATGAGGAACTTCCTGCAGAACGGCATCGAGAACATCAACTGTTAAAATGTCTCTTTCCAGCTCTCCTGTGTGAAACCTGGTGCTTTGAATTGTTATTAAGCCTTTGATCGGGTGTTAACTTGTGTGTTATAAACTTGTGTGTTATAAACTTGTGTGTTATAAACTTGTGTGTTATAAACTTGTGTGTTATAAACTTGTGTGTTATAAACTTGTGTGTTATAAGCTTGTGTTATAAACTTGTATGTTATAAACAGAACGGCATCGAGAACATCAACTGTTAAAATGTCTCTTTCCAGCTCTCCTGTGTGAAACCTGGTGCTTTGAATTGTTATTAAGCCTTTGATCGGGTGTTAACTTGTGTGTTATAAACTTGTGTTATAAACTTGTGTTATAAACTTGTGTGTTATAAACTTGTGTTATAAACTTGTGTTATAAACTTGTGTGTTATAAGCTTGTGTGTTATAAACTTGTTATAAACTTGTGTTATAAACTTGTTATAAACTTGTGTTTTAAACTTGTGTTATAAGTTTATGTGTTATAAACTTGTGTTATAAACGTGTGTGTTATAAATGTGTGTGTTATAAGTTTATGTGTTATAAACTTGTGTGTTATAAATGATCATTTAGAACCAGCAAAACTTCTTATGACAGTCATTTTGAAATAAAGTGGAACAGAACAACTGTTCTGTTTGTCTTTCAACAGAAATGCAGGTAAAGTTTAACAATCATGTTGTTGAAGTTGTTTCAGCGCCGGAGGAAAGACTCTTGGGACAGAACGTAGAGAACATAGAGAACCCACATAACAAACAGTGAACTAAAGCCTACAGGTCAAAAGGTCTCCGGCGCTACGACCCGGGGAGACGGTTCTAGGTCTCCGGCTCTACGACCCGGGGAGACGGTTCTAGGTCTCCGGCTCTACGACCCGGGGAGACGGTTCTAGGTCTCCGGCTCTACGACCCGGGGAGACGGTTCTAGGTCTCCGGCTCTACGACCCAGGGAGACGGTTCTAGGTCTCCGGCTCTACGACCCAGGGAGACGGTTCTAGGTCTACGGCTCTACGACCCAGGGAGACGGTTCTAGGAAACATAATTTCAATGTTTGAAGATCTACGATATATATCCTTTTATAAGGCACTCAGTCAATTCACACGTTCTTCTCAGGAGTGATGTTCTACTGTCAGAAGGTCGAAGGTGAAAAGAGGATCCATGCAGACTGGAGGCCAACATAAATTATACTTATGTCAATGTGGTGCACAAGTATTGTTTCATGCTTTCTCTCATTGTCGATTTAGAGCAAGAAGCAGGAACAAACTGGTAAAACCCCCCCTTGGCCACTACAGGGTTAATTACTGGTTCATAGAAGACGCTAACAACAAACATCAACGCAGCGTTCAGTCCACAACTGGAGCAAAGTTACCCAGGACTCCAGTTCTCCACAGGGGTCCGCTGAAGAACCCGGCCAGACACACATGACAGGACAGACTGTGGTCTACGACTGCTAGCATGTGAAGGTATACTAACTCTTATTCTTGCGAAGCAGGGCTGAGGTGATCCACGGTTCGGACTGGACCATCCTGCAGGAGGACGCCGGCTTGTCTTCCACGGACGATGACGTGACAACCATGGAAATTCTTGGCAAACGATCAATCCAGCACAAAAAGTGTCAATAAAAAAGCCGCGGTGGGCCAGAGAAAGTGTGAGACGCGTCTCCAGCCCCAGATCTGACTTCAACAGTTTACATCCAACCACACTGGGGAACCTGGAAATGGAGGGAAACGTCCGACCGATGAAAAGGCACTGTCCTTCCTGTCTTCTTCTTCCTTCTTTGTGACTGTGGGGTTTAAGGCAACGCAACGGTGTGCAGGCAGCTTGACACTCTGGAGTACAAATATAAAAGACTGTAAGCGCTTTCTTCTGTGGAGTTACTCTATAGATATAGATCTGTCATTCTACATAAACATCTAGCTTCTCAGTGGAGATAAATAGAATATTTGGTTCGTCAGGTTAGCTTTGACTTATTTCTGATTTTGGCAGTTTCATGCATTGTTTGTGTGCGCTGAAGACACGAGGCGCTCCAGATGGCTGGTGAGGATCTTCTAGGTAGTGGACGAGCGTTCTTCTGCTTTGTGTACAAGAACTGTGATGAGGAGCTTAAATCACCTTGTCCTGGGAAATGGAGTTTCCCATCTTGTAGGTAGCAGGTCTCTTCCAGAGCCGGGGTGCAGGTCCAGGGCAGCCTCAAGCATAGCAGACCAAGACTGTAGGAGCCATACTGTAGGGACCTGGTTCACACAGTCAGTCAGTCAGTCTGTGGTTATTCCTCTCCAGAGAGACTATCTAGAAGCAGTCTATGTGGACCAGGCCGGCCCAGCATGTCCCGGGCTGCAGAGAGCTGGAGAGGAGCAGGAGGTGGAGGGGAGTTGGGTTTCCAGTTGCCTGCCTTTACCCCATCCCTCCACCCAAAATAGCTCCAGTGACTGGCTCTTCCTGGGGGGGGGGGGGGGGGGCTGTCAGTGGGCAGCAGATTGATGTGGTCACTCACTGACAACAACAGACCTGCCCGGCAGTCACACACTGAATCCCGGTAGAGCCCGAGGTGTGCGTCGGCCCCCCTACTGGGGTCCTGCTGGGGACCGGCCCACGGTCCTGGGCTCGCTGCGGGACGGGGGCTCCGTGCGGCGGACGCACAAACACATGTAAACAAAGTAGTCCGATGCGGGTCGCTGGATTCCAAAAAGCGCAGATCCACAGAACTTCGCGGTCTCAAGTGTGGATGAACGCAGAACGTCTACATGTTGCAGTCCGGTCGGTGGTCGGTCGGTCGGTCGGTAGTGTTCCACACGGTCCCAGTAGTCCCCGTCCACAGACCAGGACCCGCCGACGGAACCTCCGGGCTCCTCACACTCGACACTTCCGAGCCTCCCGAGCTGCTCCGGCGCCTCCTCCTCCTCCTCCTCCCTCCTCCTCCTCCTCCTCCTCCTCCTTACTCCGGGGGGGACGTGTGGCTTCCTCCGAGGTGGGAACCCCCACATGGGCGCTCTGGACTCATGTTGGTCGCCCGTGTCTCCCGCTCGTGGGTCTCTTCAGACGGATCTGGGCTCTCTCTCCCGGCGCGGGGCTCCCTCCACCCGCAGCACGGACCGTACCAAGTGCGGCGGCGGGGGTGCGCACGGCGCGTCGATCCTCGCAGCGCCGCTCGCCGCCGCACAACCGAGCGCACGAAAAAACCCACCCGATCCCCAAACCGGGTGTCCCGTTAACGGGGGACACGGACGTCGTGGGACATAAGCTGTAATCCGCCGTGAATCAGCGGGACCGCCCCCGCGGCCCGGCCGCAGTGGTTCCGTCCCCGCAGGCTCCTCCGGTCCTGTCCATTTATAGTAACAGCGGGATATATATACTGAACTTTATATACAGGACCGGCGTACATGGACAACTTTACCTAAAGCTAGGAAACACGGAGGAAAGGCAGGAGTGTGTGTGTGTGTGTGGAATACAGTGACGCTCTACCGACAGTTCTACATTAAACTTGTTGTTTACTGTTTTATTTATAGCCGGAGCGTAACGTTTGACGCTCCTGTGGCAAACTGCACCACCCTGAGCACCACCCTGAGCAGCGGCTGCTCTGAACAGCTGAGCGGGAGGAAGAGCCGCCCGGCGAGGAGCGACCCTTCACGCTCCTTCTCCCCCCGGGTCCGCTCTCCTGCTCCGGCCAGTCCGGGCAGCGCTTCGCCCTCCACGCCGCCCTACCGCCGTGCTGTTGCTACCCCACGCCGTGGCAGCTGCCACGCTATTGGCTGCAGAAAATCCCCTCGCCGGCTGTGATTGGCTGCCCGAGCGGTGTGTGGGCGGGGCCACGAGCACTGCTCCTCTGGGCTGGTTCAAATGGCGCGAGGCAGGAGTGACGCTGAGAGAAAGAGGAGATGTCAGGTAGACATGGGGGGGAGGAGTGGGGGGGGGGGCTCCGCGGGCCCCCATAAACACCGTCACTGAGTGACTCTACAGCTGCAATATGTGACTTCTCCTTCAGCAGAGCAGCCAGAGCTAAAAGTTGTTCCTGTTGCTATCCTGACATTCCTGCTAAATCAGGACAATGCTGCCTGGGAACACGTCCTCCTCCACCCGGGAACTGGTCCTCCACCTGGGAACACGTCCTCCTCCACCCGGGAACTGGTCCTCCACCTGGGAACACGTCCTCCTCCACCCGGGAACTGGTCCTCCACCTGGGAACACGTCCTCCTCCACCCGGGAACTGGTCCTCCACCTGGGAACACGTCCTCCTCCACCCGGGAACTGGTCCTCCTCCACCCGGGAACTGGTCCTCCTCCACCCGGGAACACGTCCTCCTCCACCCTGGAACTGGTCCTCCTCCACCCGGGACCAGGGCCTCCTCCACCCGAGACCACGGCCTCCTCCACCCGGGACCAGGGCCTCCTCCACCCGAGACCACGGCCTCCTCCACCCGGGACCAGGTCCTCCTCCACCCGGGACCAGGGCCTCCTCCACCCGGGACCAGGTCCTCCACCTGGGAACACGTCCTCCTCCACCCGGGACCAGGTCCTCAGAAACCACCCAGTGGAAGCTGGATGATCACAGCTGGATGCCAGGACATTTAGCAGAAGTGGTGTCAAGGTAGACACCCAATCCAATACCAAGTTCTTAGTCTGAAACCATGACAGGTAGAAATAGTCGGCACCAGGGATCGTCACATGTGATTAGATCAGCCAAAGATACGTTCAAGACTGAAGGGTTCAAGTCTGAAGGGTTCAAGTCTGAAGGATTGAAGACTGAAGGGTTCAAGTCTGAAGGGTTGAAGACTGAAGGGTTCAAGTCTGAAGGGTTGAAGACTGAAGGGTTCAAGTCTGAAGGGTTGAAGACTGAAGGGTTCAAGTCTGAAGGGTTGAAGACTGAAGGGTTCAAGTCTGAAGGGTTGAAGACTGAAGGGTTCAAGTCTGAAGGGTTAAAGTCTGAAGGGTTCAAGTCTGAAGGGTTGAAGACTGAAGGGTTCAAGACTGAAGGGTTGAAGACTGAAAGGTTCAAGTCTGAAGGGTTCAAGTCTGAAGGGTTGAAGACTGAAGGGTTCAAGACTGAAGGGTTGAAGACTGAAGGGTTCAAGTCTATAATAATAATAATAATAATATAATAAGCACAAACAAGCTCACAAACAAAACATGACAGAAAACTACACAGCAGCAATGTACTTTTACTGTCTGTTGTTTCTGAGCCGACTCATGTAGGGTTGACAGGTCAGGGTAGGGTGAGGCCATACAGCTTCACCGGCCGACACTAGCTTATAAAGTGTGTATTTGAGGAACTTACTAGCTGAGGAGGCTGATATGATGTAGAAAAATGACCACTTGTTTTTGTACACAACCAAACCATAACAAGAGTTTTTACATTGTGCATTATTAAGTTGCCATAACTTTCGTCATCTCAGCTGTAAATGAAGCAGAAGGTAAGCAGTTAGTTCTCCGACTCTTTGTGCAACATCAAAGACATCTCAGCTTTGTCACCTGTCAGACATAAAGAGCAGATGTTTAAATAACACAACGTCCTTCAATAGCACAGCAAATAACAAATCAGACCGCTCATTATTCACATGTCACACCAGAGGAGTTCACCTTTTGTGCTACTGAGTGATTCTAGAGATGTTAAAGGTCCAGAGGAGAGACACATGCTCTGCTGGTGCTCACAACATTATTACATTCAATGCCATTTGTACAGCCCCAAATACAACAGTCATTTAAGGCACATTTACAGAGCAAAACCCAACAATTCCACATGAGCAAGCAGAAGCAAAGGTGTAAAAGAAAAGCTCCTTTTTAACAGAAATACAGCTTTGAAGGCTCAGGTGGAGAAGGAGAGGAAAAGAAAGGATGGACAGATTGTGGGGAGGGATTGAAAAGCTGGTTGAGGGAATGGGAACAGAATTTGACTTTTAGTGCTGAATTTCATTCACATTTTTTATTGTAATTAGTTATGTGCTTTTGGTTTTCTAACAATTCCATTAATAAACAGCAGTGGAAGTATTTCTGTGGATTGTCAACTTATAAACTAGAATAACAATAAAAACTAAAATGAAATTAAATACAATTTAAAAAAAGCAAAGTGCTGCTGCAGGGGACATGAATGTTGTGTCCAGTTCATTATAGCAGAACAAGTGACCTCTGGGTACAGAAGCACTGCCATAATAGTTTATTCACATTGACTGGTTGATTTTATGATAAGTTGAAAGGAAATAGATTTGTTTGAATCTGGAGCCTAAACTTTGTCTCCTTCCTGATGTGGAGCTGAGGCCTGGAACGTTCTGGAGAGAAGCTCCAGGACCTGTTAAGAAGCCGGTCCAGGTCTCTGTGTCGCCTGGAAACACAGGAAGAGTTTGGTATAATATCAGTATTGGTCATGAGCATTAACATAAGAATAATGCCTTCACTTGTTAATATTGAGTATCAATCAGCTGAAAAAACTAATCAAAACAAAACCCTGTTCCTGGACAAGTCCACATATGAAGTTGGCCTTAATGTATTGACTGAGGCAGAGACAGGGACAATGGAGACACAGGGACTCAGCAGGACTGCTTTAGATTGACTCCTGCTGCAGCTCAACCAACACCAGCAGGTTAAAGCAGCTTGTTAACAACAAGGTCAGATTAAAAAAGAAGTCATCAAAATGAAGAAAGTCCACGCCAACATAGCTTGTCAGCGTAGAGCAGGACTGTCTGTCCCAGTAAAGACCCAGAGACACTTCCTGGACACCCTGACCACAGAGACAAACTCACAGTTTGGCTCCACGCTGGTGACGGCAGATCACCATGGATTACCAGAGACTAGTTAGTGAGGTAAACAATGAACAAACCTGTAGAATCATTTTCAATTTAGACCCTGTTAGAGCTTTGCTGTGAGGACAGCTGATACTGCAGTTGTTGGCTAAATAAACACGTATAATCATTTCACATTATGTCAAATATTACCACACTAATATATAGTAAATGAAAACTGAGTGGAATAACTGAGCTTTATTGAGGCTTTTAAGACTGACCGTAGTTTATCTAAAACAATAAAACATGACAGCTCATGTGCCTTTGTGTTTTTAAATGTGTGTTTGGAAGGAGAGTATTCCAGCCTGAACATGTATGTTTGCAGTATTCCTGTGTTTCCAGCCTGAACATGTATGTTTGCAGTATTCCTGTGTTTCCAGCCTGAACATGTATGTTTGCAGTATTCCATGTATGTTTGCAGTATCCCATGTATGTTTGCAGTATTCCTGTGTTTCCAGCCTGAACATGTATGTTTGCAGTATTCCATGTATGTTTGCAGTATTCCATGTATGTTTGCAGTATTCCTGTGTTTCCAGCCTGAACATGTATGTTTACAGTATTCCTGTGTTTCCAGCCTGAACATGTATGTTTGCAGTATTCCATGTATGTTTGCAGTATTCCTGTGTTTCCAGCCTGAACATGTATGTTTGCAGTATTCCATGTATGTTTGCAGTATTCCATGTATGTTTGCAGTATTCCTGTGTTTCCAGCCTGAACATGTATGTTTGCAGTATTCCATGTATGTTTGCAGTATTCCTGTGTTTCCAGCCTGAACATGTATGTTTGCAGTATTCCATGTATGTTTGCAGTATTCCTGTGTTTCCAGCCTGAACATGTATGTTTGCAGTATTCCATGTATGTTTGCAGTATTCCATGTATGTTTGCAGTATTCCATGTATGTTTGCAGTATTCCATGTATGCAGTGAAGTCCAGACACGCCGCCTGGCTCCACTAAATCACATTCAGCTGTACTAAGGAGCAACACAGCACAGATTATAGGCAGTGCAAGGAGGCAAGCACACTCTAACTCTCACGTGCCTTGCAGCAAAATTCCACCCGGCAACTCTACACTGTACCATGGCAACAGCCCTGCCATTGGTCCCCGGTGCGTTTTCAAATGACCAATGGGATGGCCAGCCGCGGGTGATGCTTGTTGCTAGGTAAACATGATGCAGAGGGAAGATAGAGGAGCAGAATTAGCATGCTGCTACTGCAGGGGCCTTCACAGGAGAGGAGCAGCACTCCACACCAGGAAACACCTTCTGCTTCTCGGCACTTGGCGGTGCCATAGAGACCAAAACAAGACAAAGCAGGAACCACACAGGACGGAGGGAACACAACGTAAGGCTGCCGAGAAGTACGTGAGAAGTGCTGCTGCTGAGGAGGACGGTCACATTCACACACATCTGGAACCACTGTCTCTCATCAGAGCCTCTCACATTCACTCAAGCACTCACAACAAGTTCATTAATTATTCTAAATAATCTACATGTGTAGACATTTTTCACGAAAACCTTGTTCTTGCACTCGTCACATGAGCCGATGCACCATCTGAAAATACACCGTCACACAGGTGGCGCCCCAGATGTGTCAACATCAGGCCCAGGGACCAACATCAGGCCCAGATGTGTCAACATCAGGCCCACGGACCAACATCAGGCCCAGATGTGTCTAAAACATCAGGCCCACGGACCAACATCAGGCCCAGATGTGTCTAAAACATCAGGCCCACGGACAAACATCAGGCCCAGATGTGTCAACATCAGGCCCACGGACCAACATCAGGCCCAGATGTGTCAACATCAGGCCCAGGGACCAACATCAGGCCCACAGACCAACATCAGGCCCAGATGTGTCCAACATCAGGCACAGATGTGTCAACATCAGGCCCAGATGTGTCAACATCAGGCCCACAGACCAACATCAGGCCCAGGGACCAACATCAGGCCCAGATGTGTCCAACATCAGGCCCAGGGACCAACATCAGGCCCACAGACCAACATCAGGCCCAGGGACCAACATCAGGCCCAGATGTGTCCCACATCAGGCCCAGGGACCAACATCAGGCCCAGATGTGTCCCACATCAGGCCCAGGGACCAACATCAGGCTCCCAGGAGGCCTGCTGGGTTACCACACACTAAACTCCTGTTTCATTTAAAGTAGGAGTAAGACCCTGTTTCATGACGTTTCCCAGTGAATCTCCCAAACTGGCTTCACTCTGGGTGTCTGGTCACATGACCACATGGTCACATGACCACATGGTCGGAGGCCCCGGAAACACACACTTTAGACGATGTACCAATTCAGTCTGTGTATAGATGGAAAAACACAACATGGCTGCACCTCGTGTCGACGGAGGAAATGCTGCGACTGCACATCCGCCTGCACATCCGCCTGCACATCCGACTGCACATCCGCCTGCACATCCGCCTGCACACCCGACTGCACATCCGCCTGCACACCACAGCTGCAGTAAATAGTTCGTCTGCACATGTGCAAGTAGATGGACAATAACAACTATGGCAGCGTAGAGTGACATGACTGCTTTATTTACATGATTGCTTGGCAGAACACGTCATGCTGCCTGCTGTGTGTGTGTGTGTGTGTGTGTGTGTGTGTGGGTGGGTGCCTTCTTGTGTGTCTTTGCTATGTTTTTTTTTATATATATCCTCTGGTTTATGTTTACATGACCAGATTGTTCATTGAACTGTTGTATTAAAAAAATGAATAAACATATTTGAAAACAAAACAAAACACAGCATGTAAACAAACACGTTGTCATAAATCAACCAGGGCCGACATCACGAGTCAGGATCTAGTTTTATGGAGGGACTTGGTCATGTGAAGCAGACTCACTTCTTTCCGGTACAGACCAACCCTAACACACAAACAGTCTCCTGACCAATCAGCTCTCTTGGAAAATGACCTGCCTATTATTCCAATGTCCTGATTGGTGGGCCGATGGCCCCGCCCACTCAGAACTCAGAGTGTTTCCAGCCATCTTTTTGACATAATGCAATACATCCTGGTCACGAGGCGTCCAGGTCTGGAACAACGAGGTCAACAACAATGGGCACGTCTGACGTCACTGCAGAAACATGAATCTATGGAGATCAACTAAATAAAGTATTTATGGAGCAAACATCTACTCTGCCATCAGGGAGGAATTCATGTTCCAACACAAAATGCATTGACACAAGGGAAACAGCCTGGAAACAAAGTGGTGGACGATAAGAAGGACGTGAAGAGCAGGGAGGAAGGATAGAGGGACCAGGTGAAGAGCAGGGAGGAAGGATAGAGGGACCAGGTGAAGAGCAGGGAGGAAGGATAGAGGGACCAGGTGAAGAGCAGGGAGGAATCATAGAGGGACAGACACTCTCAAGACCTGGGTCAGGTTGTCCCATGGAGCTCAAGGGTCCCCTACCAGGCCCCCTACCAGGGTCCTCTACCAGGGTCCCCTACCAGGACCCTCTACCAGGGTCCCCCTACCAGGGTCCTCTACCAGGGCTCCTACCAGGGCCTCCTACCAGGGTCCCCTACCAGGGCCCCCTACCAGGGTCCCCTACCAGGGTCTCCTACCAGGGTCCTCTACCAGGGTCCCCTACCAGGGTCCCCTACCAGGGCCCCCTACCAGGGTCCCCTACCAGGGTCCCCCTACCAGGGCCTCCTACCAGGGTCTCCTACCAGGGTCCCCTACCAGGGCCTCCTACCAGGGTCCCCTACCAGGGGTCCCCCTACCAGGGTCCCCTACCAGGGTCTCCTACCAGGGCCCCCTACCAGGGTCCCCTACCAGGGTCTCCTACCAGGGCCCCCCCTACCAGGGTCCCCTACCAGGGTCCCCTACCAGGGTCCCCTACCAGGGCCTCCATCACTATATAAAATATCTACAAAACACTGAAATATAGAGGAAGAAATGTCAAGTCGTGTTCATTTCTCTTGATAAGAAACTTTAACTGAAACAAGAACTAGACATGGAAATATGTGCAAAGACATTTATCCTGCCATCAACAAGCTTTACTTCCACATGCTGTATACATGTGTATACATGTATACACATGTATACATGTATACACATGTATATACATGTATACACATGTATATACATGTATACACATGTATATACATGTATACATGTATACACGTGTATACACATGTATACATGTATATACATGTGTATACATGTATATACATGTATACACATGTATATACATGTATACATGTATATACATGTGTATACATGTGTACACATGTGTATATCTGTATATACATGTATATATATGTATTTATATAGTTTACATCTTGTATTGATTCAGTCATGTACTTTTAAATAACAGAACACATTTGGAGTTTGGTTCCTTCAATATCAGCTGGTCCTACAATTTGTCCTGGTGACTCGTCCCTCTGAAGAGAGGACACCTGTCTTCAGGGGACACCTGCTCTTGGATTGTAGGGCGTCCCTACATCACAGGTTTACTGTAAACTTTGGATTATCTGCTCCTTCTCTAGAAAGAAAAAGAAAAGAACTCCCAGCTATGTTCTCTGAACTATATACATATATACTATATACGTCTGTGATTCTGTGCTCTTTATTTTCTCCCTCCTCTCTCTTCTTCACCTCCTTCCTCTTGAAGTCAAACTGCTCCTGCAGGAGGACGAGCACCACCCTCCACCTCCACCTCCACCTCTCCGTTTGAGCAACATTTCTCTTCCTGGCCTCTGATGCTCTTTCATGTCAAAGGTCTGAACTGCAGCAGCCGGACGATGCCTTCAAGTACATCACGTACATGCTACATGCTACATGCTAACGAGCTCCGGGGGTCACTCAGTAGCAAGGCTACATGCTACACATGATTAAAGTACCACTGATAGTCATTAGCAAGCTGAAACGTGTGTGTGTGTGTGTGTGAAGAAGGTACTTGGGCCTGGACGGCTGGTACTGGGGACAATGTGGGGACAGCTTTACTACAGCAGGACGACTACACACACACACACACACACACACACACACACACACACACACACACACACACACACACACACACACACACACACACACACACACACACACACACACACACACACACACACACACACACACACACACACACACACACACACACACACACACACACACACACACCTCTGTGTGTAGGAATTTCACATACTTTGAAAAACAGATTGCGGGAATTAATGAAATATGTCCAATAGCAGCAATCCTGCAGTGAAATTCCGGTCCTGATCACAGTCGGTGGACTCGGTGGACCACCTGCAGTTTGCACCCTAACCCACCCCCCCCCCCCCCCCCCCCCCCCCCACCCCCATCCAGCCGGGACACCTGGATGACTCCAGACAGACAGAGGGGACGACAGGACCTCAGAGTCCACAACGGTAGAGGTCTCCTGATGGTCCCCTACACCTCCACTGCTACACCTGCACCATCAGGTCTCAGAGGGTCCAGCAGGAGGGGTGGAGGAGGAGGAGGAGGAGCAGGAGGAGGGGGGAGGAGGAGGAAGAAGGAGGAGGAAGAGGAGGAAGAGGAGCAGGAGGAGTAGGAAGAGGAGCAGGAGGAGTAGGAAGAGGAGGAGCAGGAGGAAGAGGAAGAGGAGGAGGAGGAGGAGCAGGAAGAGGAGGAGGAGGAGTAGGAGGAGGAGGAAGAGGAGGAGTTCTCCTTACAGGCAAACAAGAGCAAGGAGCTGATGGTGGATCGACCGAGGAGGAGGAGCAGGAGGAGGAGGGACAACGGTTTTAAACTCCACTGCTCCTCCGTCAGCGAGGATCTCATGTCTCACAACACAACAAAATTTCACCGACTCCCTCTTCTGCTCCTCAGCCTGCAGACGCACAGCTAGCAGGAGGTGCTAACTGCTACAGGAGCCAGCTGGAGGTGCTAACTGCTACAGGAGCCAGCTGGAGGTGCTAACTGCTACAGGAGCCAGCTGGAGGTGCTAACTGCTACAGGAGCTAGCAGGAGGTGCTAACTGCTACAGGAGCCAGCTGGAGGTGCTAACTGCTACAGGAGCCAGCTGGAGGTGCTAACTGCTACAGGAGCTAGCAGGAGGTGCTAACTGCTACAGGAGCCAGCTGGAGGTGCTAACTGCTACAGGAGCTAGCAGGAGGTGCTAACTGCTACAGGAGCCAGCTGGAGGTGCTAACGGCTACAGGAGCCAGCTGGAGGTGCTAACTGCTACAGGAGCCAGCTGGAGGTGCTAACTGCTACAGGAGCCAGCTGAGGTGCTAACTGCTACAGGAGCTAGCAGGAGGTGCTAACTGCTACAGGAGCCAGCTGGAGGTGCTAACTGCTACAGGAGCTAGCAGGAGGTGCTAACTGCTACAGGAGCTAGCAGGAGGTGCTAACTGCTACAGGAGCCAGCTGGAGGTGCTAACGGCTACAGGAGCCAGCTGGAGGTGCTAACGGCTACAGGAGCCAGCTGGAGGTGCTAACGGCTACAGGAGCCAGCTGGAGGTGCTAACTGCTACAGGAGCCAGCTGGAGGTGCTAACTGCTACAGGAGCCAGCTGGAGGTGCTAACTGCTACAGGAGCATGCAGTGTTGCCAGGTCAGACTGACAGTTTCCAGCCAATCACACCTCAGAACCTCCCATTCCAATAACAACCAGCCCAAAGCACCAAGTTGCCAGACACCAGTGCTAAACCTGCAAAATCATAAGACACGTCAAGAAAACAGCCAGAGCTTCATATCTGCATCAAATAACCACAAATAAATGACAGATAACAAAAACAAGAGCGTAGTAACCGTAGAATACACCAACTGTAAAATGAACATGTGACCTCTGACCAGGCCCTGATTGGCTGCAGGTATAAATGTGCACTTTGAAGCCGTGTTGGCATCATATATTGTTATTAACATGACAAATGACCAGTATGACCACCACATGCAAAACATTTAAAACAAAACTAAATCACACACATCTCCTGGCTCACCTGGACCAGGTCTCCTGGCTCACCTGGTTCACCTGGACCAGGTCTCCTGGCTCACCTGGACCAGGTCTCCTGGCTCACCTGGTTCACCTGGACCAGGTCTCCTGGCTCACCTGGCTCACCTGGACCAGGTCTCCTGGCTCACCTGGTTCACCTGGACCAGGTCTCCTGGCTCACCTGGACCAGGTCTCCTGGCTCACCTGGTTCACCTGGACCAGGTCTCCTGGCCGGAGCTTTAGAAGCAGGGCTGCAAATAAGTACTTTAATAATCCATTAACCGAAGAATCGGTTAAAAAACTAAAGAACATTTCAAATTGTAGGACGAGTTGATACTGAAGGAACCAAACACCAAATAGGTTCTGTTGTTTAAAGGAACCTACTGGATCAATACATGTGTATACAATATAAATACATGTATATATAAGATGTATACAATATAAATACATGTATACACATTATGTAAGATGTATACAATATAAATACATGTATACACATGTATGTAAGATGTATACAATATAAATACATGTATACACATGTATGTAAGATGTATACAATATAAATACATGTATACACATGTATGTAAGATGTATACAATATAAATGCATGTATACACATGTATGTAAGATGCACACAGTATAAATATAAACAATATTTAGAGTACTGCAGGTTCATCCTCTGGGACCAGACTGGTAGAATATTGTTTAATAACCTTTAAACTGACACTTCAAAGTGTTTCTTTGTTGTGTCACAGTGTCTGAATATCATTTATCATCTTTAACCCCCGACTGTCCAGGTGGAACCTGTCCAGGTGGAACCCGACAAGCACACACATTCAGGTAGCGTCACGTCTTCTGTGGTCCTGAGGAGACTTCATGGGGTCCTGGTCCACGTCCCTCCGTCCTGCAGCTGGTCTGAACGTCAACCTGTCCACTGATCTTAGAACCTCCATGTCTGCTCAACTAGTCCACTGATCTTAGAACCTCCATGTCTCCATCTTTGTTTCACTTGAAAATCCTGAAACGTTTTAGAACTCCTGTACAGCTTGTAGCATTGTTAGCTAGCAATAAGAGAGGGGGGGTGAGGAGGAGAGATGGAGGGTTGATGAAAGATGGAGGGATGAGGAGGAGAGATGGAGGGTTGATGAAAGATGGAGGGATGATGAGAAGAGATGGAGGGATGAGGAGAGATGGAGGGATGAGGAGGAGAGATGGAGGGTTGATGAAAGATGGAGGGATGATGAGAAGAGATGGAGGGATGATGAAAGATGGAGGGATGATGAGAAGAGATGGAGGGATGAGGAGAGATGGAGGGATGAGGAGGAGAGATGGAGGGTTGATGAAAGATGGAGGGATGATGAGAAGAGATGGAGGGATGATGAAAGATGGAGGGATGAGGAGGAGAGATGGAGGGTTGATTAAAGATGGAGGGATGATGAGAAGAGATGGAGGGTTGATTAAAGATGGAGGGATGATGAGGAGAGATGGAGGGATGAGGAGAGATGGAGGGATGAGGAGAGATGGAGGGATGAGGAGAGATGGAGGGATGAGGAGGAGAGATGGAGGGATGATGAGAAGAGATGGAGGGATGATGAGAAGAGATGGAGGGATGAGGAGGAGAGATGGAGGGATGAGGAGGAGAGATGGAGGGATGATGAGAAGAGATGGAGGGATGAGGAGAGATGGAGGGATGAGGAGGAGAGATGGAGGGATGAGGAGAGATGGAGGGATGAGGAGAGATGGAGGGATGAGGAGGAGTGGCACATGTATGAATGTGTGTTGGGGGGGGGGGGGTCTGCGGTAGGCCCTCTGACCAGCCCCACACCTCCTGGTACTGAGACCAGCAATCCTGCAGGAGCTTCAAGCCCCGACCGGGACCCTGGTGGACCCTGGCGGGCCCCGGTAGCTGGTGCACCGGGCCCCCGGTAGCCCCCGGTAGCCCCCGGTAGCAGATGAGCGGCTGCAGGGTGTCGGTGGCCCCGGTCTCTTCCCCGCAGCGTCCGTCCATCGAGTCACATGATGCGGTGGAAGAGCCGGACTCGAACCAGCGTCCCCGGCTGGAGCAAGGCAGCACCGCCTCGCCTCCCGGGCCCCACCGGGCACCACCTCCTCCCGCCGGACCCCGTCCGTCCGACCGACCGACCGACCCCCCCCCCCGCCGCTACTCACCTCAGGTGGCGAGTCGAACCGGGTCCCGCGGAGCAGCCATGTCCAGAACCCACACGAACCGAGCCCCCCTCCCTCCCTCCCGGGGTCCGCCGTCCCTCCTGGCCGCTGCGGGGCGAAAAGGCGCGCGGGGCGCCGCAGTCCAGTCCCTCTTATTCCCCGGAGCTCCGGCGCGCGGCGGCGGCTGTCGGGACGCCTGACGGCCGGCTAGCCGTGCCTGGAGGGGGGGGGAGGGCAGCGGCCCGCCGGCTCCCCCAACAACACCGCAAACGGAGCCCCGCGAGCGGGGAACTTCATCGACCGCTCCCGCCCGACGACCACCGCGGGGCCGCTTCGGCCGGCGGAGGACGGCGCTGAGCGGCTAGCTGCCTGCTAGCTAGCAGCCCCCCGGCCCGGGAGGGGGGGGGGCGGGGGGGGTGGGGGGGTGGTAACGCGGTCCGCACGGAGGGCAGGCCGGCTACCGAGCCCAGCGACAGGCGCAGGAGGAGCCGCGGGGCGGCAGGCACATTGCTCGGCGGGCTGGAGGCGGCTCCGGGCGGCTCAGCCCCTCCCGGTGCTCATCGCGGGCCGACGGCAGCAGAGGGACGAGCGGCGGGGCTGCAAGCGGCGCGCACTCCCGACACCCAGCGAGGCGGCCCGGCGCGCGCTGGAGACTCTCGCACAAAATGGCCGCCAAAACAAATTCGCTGCATTCGGACGCGCACGCGTTCGCGTCGCCGCGCGAATTAAAGTTCACGCAGAAGTTCGCCGCCGGGGGGGGGGGGGGGGGGGGGGCGGGGACAGGGGGACACTGTCAAACTGGACTCAACGGGACTGAACAAGTTTAGAAGCTCCAGTTTATTAGGATTGTTCAGTGAGAACTAGACCAGAGACAGACCCTGTCCTCAGTGAGAACTAGACCAGAGACAGACCGTCTGTCCTCAGTGAGAACCAGACCAGAGACAGACCGTCTGTCCTCAGTGAGAACCAGACCAGAGACAGTCCGTCTGTCCTCAGTGAGAACCAGACCAGAGACAGACCGTCTGTCCTCAGTGAGAACCAGACCAGAGACAGACCGTCTGTCCTCAGTGAGAACCAGACCAGAGACAGACCGTCTGTCCTCAGTGAGAACCAGACCAGAGACAGACCGTCTGTCCTCAGTGAGAACCAGACCAGAGACAGACCGTCTGTCCTCAGTGAGAACTAGACCAGAGACAGACCGTCTGTCCTCAGTGAGAACCAGACCAGAGACAGACCGTCTGTCCTCAGTGAGAACCAGACCAGAGACAGACCGTCTGTCCTCAGTGAGAACCAGACCAGAGACAGACCGTCTGTCCTCAGTGAGAACCAGACCAGAGACAGACCGTCTGTCCTCAGTGAGAACCAGACCAGACAGACCGTCTGTCCTCAGTGAGAACCAGCCCAGAGACAGACCGTCTGTCCTCAGTGAGAACCAGACCAGAGACAGACCGTCTGTCCTCAGTGAGAACCAGACCAGAGACAGACCGTGTCCTCAGTGAGAACCAGACCAGAGACAGACCGTCTGTCCTCAGTGAGAACCAGACCAGAGACAGACCGTCTGTCCTCAGTGAGAACCAGACCAGAGACAGACCGTCTGTCCTCAGTGAGAACCAGACCAGACAGACCGTCTGTCCTCAGTGAGAACCAGCCCAGAGACAGACCGTCTGTCCTCAGTGAGAACCAGACCAGACAGACCGTCTGTCCTCAGTGAGAACCAGACCAGACAGACCGTCTGTCCTCAGTGAGAACCAGACCAGAGACAGACCGTGTCCTCAGTGAGAACCAGCCCAGAGACAGAGACGGGGTCAGTCTTCAGGTTCCAGTCCTTTATTGTCTCGTAGTAAAAACAGAAGAAAAGCAGCGTTTGTACAGAACTGAAGGAAAACGAGTTTCAGGTCAAACTGGACCAACAAGTTGATGTTTGAGTGACGAGGAGCTGAAGCTGCTTCAGACAGGAGACCATGTGTCCTGGTCCAGGCAGACCGGGACCCTGCTGGGCCCTGCTGGGACCTGCTGGACCCTGCTGGACCCTGCTGGGACCCGGGTCCCGACACACAGTTGGTGACAAATAAAAACAAACATGTCAGACATTCTAAAATGTTGAAGAAAAAAAAAAAGGAGCATCATTGAAGGTTGATAAATGAGAAGAACTTAAAATAAACATGTTGACGAGGTCACATGACGAGGTCACATGACGAGGTCACATGACCACAGGACGTCCAGCCTTCACTTCTTCAGTTTGGGAGCAGGTCTGGAAGAAGAGGGTCAGAGGGTCAGAACTTCTTCAATCACTTGTAATAAACTGAAAGTTTCAATCTGTTGAATCTCATTCTGAGGAAGATCCTCATCAGGTCTCAGGTCTCAGGTCTCCAGGTCTCCAGGTCTCAAGGTCTCCAGGTCTGCTGGTCTCCAGGTCTCCAGGTGGTTCCCATGCAGCTCTGATCCCTTTAGAACTTCTTTTAACAGAACTGAGCTGCAGAACCAGGCAGTCGGACATCATGGAGGACCGGGGGACCAGGGAGACCAGGGGACCAGAGGACCCACAGGCCCAGAGGACCAGGGTCCCGAGGGCCCAGAGGACCAGATCTGAAGCTGCAGGTCGCCCCCCCCCCTACCTGTACACGCCCACCACCACGGCGTGGTCCCTCTCGTAGGGCTCCAGGGTCAGCTGCTCCTGAGGCTTCATGTTCTCCGTGCTCATCTTCTTCACCTCCGAGGCGAAAACGGCCTCTGGCGCCGCGGTGGAGTCGATGCAGTTCGCCTGCAGGACCAGGACCACATTCACACAGTCAGGACCAGGACCACAGTCAGTTACAGGACCAGGACCACAGTCAGTTACAGGATCTAAATCTAAATCCCTGCAGATCCTGACCTTGTTCTGATACCAGAGCTGTTTGCTTTAGCGTTGTTGTTGTTGATTTTATGAGGCTGTAATAAACTACAGTAAAATGAGTAAAGTTGTTTACTCCTGGTTTTCCTCTCTACCCGGAGTACCGGGGACTCCAGACCAGCAGAAGACCAGCGGGATCGTATGAAGACAAAGTTTCACTTTAGAAGTTCCCTGACGACTGATTGACAAAGTAAAAGTCATTAGCTTTACTTTGCAAAGCTGAATTTTGACCACAGAAGTAATTGTGCAGCTGAACAGCGGGTTGCCAGGTTGGCTGACCAGGACCTGCTGGACCTGGAGGGAATACTGGTGAAATATACCCTACATGTGTATCACAGCGTATTATCGTCTCTTTGTTCATGGAAGAAATTCACTTTGATCCCAGAAACATTCAGATCAAAGTGAATCAAAGAGCTGCACCACCTGAACCAGACGTTTATTAACAATATTATCAGTTCACCAGTTTGGTGACCAGCTGCTGTTCAATAAAACTTTATTGGTGTTCGACCTCAACCGATGAACATCTGGAATATTTAGTCCTGCAGCCACACAGACCTCCGTGTACTAGACCAGGACTGGACCCAGCTGTGGTCCTTCAGCCCAGCAGGGGACACCCAGAACACCCAGAACAGACTCAGAACACCTAGAACAGACAGAACCGACGGAACCGACAGAAGCAGCCCACCTTGATGGAGATGACGAAGTGACCTCCGTTCTTCAGGAAGTTGTGAGCGTTCAGAGCAACGATCCTCGTTTGGTCCGGCTGAGCAACGTCAGCAAAGATCACGTCGACCATCCCTGTAGACACAAACCAGGTAGAACCTGAGAAGCTCCGTCACCATGACGACAGGAAACTTCGTGACCTTTGAGCCACGACATGAAGTGTCCCGAGGAAACATGGCGAGCAGCAACATGTGATGCAATTTAGCTAAAGTGTCCTAATTCAGTTGTTTGGAGGAGGAGGAGGAAGAGGAGGAAGAGGAGGAAGAGGAAGAGGAAGAGGAAGAGGAGAATTTGGCTGCGGCCATCTTGAGACGCCCAGTTTAGCGAAAGGAGCTTTAGTAAGCATTTGTTAGCATCTACTGCTAGCATCCAACAGCGAAAGTAAAGAGGTCAAAGGTCGCAGCTGCAGCCGTGATCACATGACGTTCTGCTGCTCCGAGTCCGACTGAGGAGGTTCTGAGGGACGGCGCTGTAACTTCATGTGATCCACGTTCTGCCGCTGTGTGGACCCGAACCCACTAATCCTTAACTAATCCTTAACTAATGATCAACTAATCATTAATCAATCATTAGAGGCCCGAGACCCGGCTATTGTTCTAATACAGAACCTGAAGGTTTAATGTGATTTAAACTAATTAAAGCATCAGAAAGTCGCATCTCTGAAGATAAACAAGTTTCTCTTTGAAGAGTCTATTGGATGTTTGACAGGATTTAGCATCACGGCTGAACTCAGGTCAGTGGTTCTTCAGCGTGGCGGCCACAGACCAGCGTGTTGCTAGCATGTTTGCTAGCAGTACGTACCGACCAACATGCGGTACTTGTGAGGGTGACGGGCGTCTTCGATGATGGGGATGATGTTGGTGCGTTTCTTAGCCACGTTGAGGAGATCCCGTCCAGACCGGTGGGAGAACTCCACCGCGTAGACCAGACCCTCCTGCACACACACACTGCATGAAGACAGACAGACAGACAGACAGACAGACAGACAGACAGACAGACAGACAGACGTCTCCAAGACTTACTGGACCAACGATGTCGGACACGTGGGACACGGTGGTCCCCGACGCCGCCCCCAGGTACATGACCTTGGCACCGGGCTTGATGTGGATCTGGTCCACGCCTCCCAAGATGGCCGCCGCCAGTTTGGAGCGGAACGGGTTCCAGGCTCGGTACTCGATCTTCGTCTCTCCTTCCTGAAGAAGACGGACAGAAGACGTGGTGTCAGCAGCTCCTGGACATGGACTTCAGTGAGAACCGAGAGGTTCCACACACCCCCCCTCTGGTCTGGTTGGACCCCCTAGACCCCCTACCTCCACACTGAGCCTCTTCTCTCCGTACACCGACTCGCCCACCACCATGTTCTTGGTGACCAGAGCGTCTTCCTTCCCTCTGCAGATGAACACTCCTGGAACACGGAGAACATTTCATGTTGGTTCATCCTGGAGGAACGATCATTTCTCCTGCTGGTCCTTGACCTCCTGCAGCCGACGGCCAATCAACCGCCTCCATGGTCAGGACTCCCTTCATGGTGCAGAACGCTTTGATCCCAGAGCAGCGTTCTAGCGCAGAACACTGATCAAAGAGCAGCGTTCTAGCGCAGAACACTGATCAAAGAGCAGCGTTCTAGCGCAGAACACTGATCAAAGAGCAGCGTTCTAGCGCAGAACACTGATCAAAGAGCAGCGTTCTAGCGCAGAACACTGATCAAAGAGCAGCGTTCTAGCGCAGAACACTGATCAAAGAGCAGCGTTCTAGCGCAGAACACTGATCAAAGAGCAGCGTTCTAGCGCAGAACACTGATCAAAGAGCAGCGTTCTAGCGCAGAACACTGATCAAAGAGCAGCGTTCTAGCGCAGAACACTGATCAAAGAGCAGCGTTCTAGCGCAGAACACTGATCAAAGAGCAGCGTTCTAGCGCAGAACACTGATCAAAGAGCAGCGTTCTAGCGCAGAACGCCACTGTCAACCGTTCAGTTTCTACAGATTTTACTAAACTGCAGTTTTAACAGATTTTCTTCGACTTAAACATTTTAAATCATTAAACTAAAGAACATTAAACCTCATCTCAGTATTTTTCACACAATAAATCCAGAACCTCATTCAGAAGAAGAACTAGAACATGAAGCTGCAGGTCGTCTCACTTTGTTCTAAACCTTGTAGGCATTTTGGTTCAGCTCACTTTTTTTTATTTACAAATAAAGATAATTAAACAAAGTAATGATTTATATTTATATTCTATTCATAATAATAATAATAATAATAATGATAAAAATAATGTAATAAAAATGATAATAATAATGATGATAAAAATAATAATGTAATAATAATAATGATAATAATGATGATAATACTAATAATGATGATAATACTAATAATAATAACGATAATACTAATAATACTCATAATAATAATATCTGTACTAAATATTGAACAGTATAGTTTGTCAGATCTGTGCTCCAACCCGGGTTAACAGCTCCAGGCTGTTCATAACCTCTGACCTGCAGGGTGGAGGAGGGTGGAGAGGCTGCCTCTCCCTCCTCCACCCAGCAGGGTGGAGGTGCGTCTCCTGGTCCTCACCTTCATGTCTGTGCGGCTCGATCACCACCTTCCTCCCGGCTCCGAAGCCCCCCCGGCCTCCTCTTCCTCGCGGGGCTCCTCTTCCTCCTCCTCGTCCCCGGAAGCCTCCTTCAGGGGACCTGAAGCCGCCTGAGAGACAAGCTGTGGTGAGGACATGTCCACCGTCCCTCACCTGGTTCTGGCCTCTTAATGACTTGACTCTGCACTACACATGAAACCCTGTGATGTAGGGACGCCCTACAATCCAAGGACACGTGTCCCTCTTCAGAGGGACAAGTCACGAGGACAAATTGTCCCCCGGTACAGATTGCCCCCCCAGTGCAGACAGTCCCCTTGGTTCAGGATGTCCCCCCAGTACGGGGTGTCCCCCCCGGTGCAGACAGTCCCCTTGGTTCAGGATGTCCCCCTGGTGCAGGATGTCCCCCTGGTGCAGGATGTCCCCCAGTACAGGGTGTCCCCCAGTACAGGGTGTCCCCCAGTACAGATTGCCCCCCCCGGTGCAGACAGTCCCCTTGGTTCAGGATGTCCCCCCAGTACAGGATGTCCCCCTCAGAGGTCCTACTGTACACACGTCCGCTTTAAAGCTCAACACAGACCGTCCAGGTAAAAGTGTCCCGCCGGTTGACTTCCTGAATGGGGCGCCACTCACCTCTTCCTCCTCTGAACCCTCCTCTTCCTCGGTCTCCAAAGCCGCCTCGGTCTCCAAAGCCGCCTCTTCCTCGTCCTCCAAAGCCTCCTCTTCCTCGTCCTCCTCGGTCGCCACGGGGACTGAAACCTTCAACAGGAAGACGGCCACCATCTTTAACCCTTCACATCCTGATGGAGGAGAAGCCCCGCCCCTTCACATCCTGATGGAGGAGAAGCCCCGCCCCCTTACATCCTGATGGAGGAGAAGCCCCGCCCCTTATAATTCCTGATAGAGGAGAAGCCCCGCCCCTTCACATCCTGAAAAGTTTGAGCTCAGTTTGAACTCGCAGCTCCTCAATAACTAATCAATGGGTTCCGTCACGTGTTTCTATTGAATAATTCGATTTGATTCCGTCTTCACGAGGACGAGCGTCTTAATGTCCCACACCGTCGTGAAGCAGAGATTTGAGTTCCACGGATGATCGAGGTCAATAATGAGCCGGTTTATTGTGATGAAACATTTACTTTAAAAGTTTCGTCCGATAAGAACTGAACATTTCACCTAAATATCTGAGTTTGTTCTGATTGTAGGAAAGACTGAAGACTTAAACGGCGGTTCTGTGGTGAAAAACGGAATTCCGTGTTTCTAGACGACCCGAGTTGTGTTCAGAGTTTTTCTTGTTAAATCTTCAAACACGAGATGAAACCAAACTTCTGTACAAACAAAGAGTCGTTCAGAGAAACAAGCTGGACTTGAAGACTCTGTGGACTTTCTAGAGTTCCTGGAGCCTCCGTCCCCCCACATGGACCCCCATCAGCGCCACACTGAACAAACACTGATTAAAGCGGTTCTCTGGCGTCCTGGACGCGGTTCTGGTTCTGGTTCTGGTTACCTGGCCTCATGGCGGGTCTGGAGCTCCGGGTCCGGGTCTGGGTCCGGGTCTGGGTCTAGAGAAGATAAACGAGGAGAAGAAGGAGTCTGGACCTGATGGTGCTCGCTGCTCACACGTGCTGCCGGAGTGTGCTGCTTCCTGTTTGTCTCCTGCTGCTGCTGCTGCTGCCGCTGCAGCGCCCCCTGGCGCCCCGGGGGGGGGGGGGGGGGGATTGTAACGTGTGAATACTGTTGGTACTGTCGCTTTAAGGGACACCGGCGCAAGGCATTGTGGGATGCGCTGTTGTCCGTGTGTCTAGTGTGGACAGGTGGACAGGTGGAGGCGGCAGGTCAGGAGGAGCTGCTGCACGTCTGCCACAAGTCCCAGGAGCTCAGGGGAACACGTTACACACGTTACATCGACTCGCCGTTACACACGTTACATCGACTCGCCGTTACACACGTTACATCGACTCACCGTTACATCGACTCACCGTTACATCGACTCACCGTTACACACGTTACATCGACTCTCCGTTACACACGTGCAGGATAAAGTCTGGCTTTATCTCAGGCTGCAGTACATAGAAACATCCAGCAGAGGTCACTGTGTGTCTGTATTTCATCTCCTTCCCTCTTTCTCTCCCCTCTCTCTCCCCCCTCTCTCTCCCTCTCTCTCCCTCTCTCTCTCTCTCTCTCTCTCTCTCCCCCCCTCTCTCTCTCTCTCTCTCTCCCTCTCTCTCTCTCTCCCTCTCTCTCTCTCTCTCTCTCTCTCCCCCCCTCTCTCTCTCTCTCTCTCTCCTCACAGCGCCCCCACCTGGTGAGACGTGGAACCCGGATGTAGACGTCAGGAAGGTGTCGCAGTGACGTCGAGGTGTTTTGCGGGACGTCCAGCGAGTTTCAGACACTTTGACGCTCTTTTCTTTCTTTCTTTCTTTCTTTCTTTCTTTCTTTTCTTCTTCCCTCCACTTCCGGCGGCAGGATGTCGGCGGGCCTCCGCAGCGCGCTGCTGAGCGCGAGCCTGGTGAGCCTCGCGCTCAGCCAGTCGTCTGCTCCACCTTCTGACCGTGAGTTAACCTGTTAACCGGTTAACCGTTAGTTAACAACTTGTGAGCCTCACGGTCAACAACTGACACGACGTGTGTTTCAGTCTGTTCTGCCTTCAACACCTGTGACACCTGTGTGACCCGCGCTCAGGTGAGCTCCTCCTCCTCTCCTCCTCTTCCTCCTCCTCCTCCTCTCTTCCTCATCTCCTCCTCTTCCTCCTCTCCTCCTCTCCTCTCCTCCTCATCACCTCCTCTCCTCCTCTCCTCCTCTCCTCTCCTCCTCTTCCTCCTCTCCTCCTCATCACCTCCTCATCTCCTCTCCTCTCCTCCTCCTCATCACCTCCTCTCCTCCTCTCCTCTCCTCCTCATCACCTCCTCTCCTCCTCTTCCTCCTCTCCTCCTCTCCTCTCCTCCTCTCCTCTCCTCCTCTTCCTCCTCTCCTCCTCATCACCTCCTCTTCCTCCTCTCCTCTCCTCCTCTCCCTCCTCTTCCTCCTCTCCTCTCCTCCTCTCCCTCCTCTCCTCCTCTCCTCTCCTCCTCATCTCCTCCTCTTCCTCCTCTCCTCCTCTCCTCTCCTCCTCATCACCTCCTCTCCCTCCTCTCCTCTCCTCCTCATCACCTCCTCTCCTCCTCTTCCTCCTCTCCTCTCCTCCTCATCACCTCCTCTCCTCCTCTTCCTCCTCTCCTCCTCTCCTCTCCTCCTCATCACCTCCTCTCCTCCTCTTCCTCATCTCCACCTCTCCTCATCTCCACCTCTCCTCCTCCTCTCCTCTCCTCCTCATCTCACCTCCTCCTCACTGGCAGCTCATTACTTCTTTGAGCTAAAACTGTAAAAACATAATTGAACAAACAGGAAGTGTTTGTTAACCAGTAACCAGTAACCAGTCCCCCCCCCCCCCCCCCAGTGTCTGTGGTGTGTTACCTCCAGTAACTGCTCCAGCTACCCGGTTCGCTGGCTGTTGCCCCCGGCGACGCTCTGCCCCCTGTTTGAGGCCCGCTGGGGGGTCTGCTGGAGTGAGTGACCCCCGACCCCCCCTAGAATATATTCATATTAATCAATGTTATTATAATATGCTCATATTAATCAATGTTATTATAATATGCTCATATTAATCAATGTTATTATATTATAATATGTTCATTTGGGTCAGACAGACAATATTCATAGATGAAAGTATTAAATCTTTATAGATTTAAAGGAAACTTGATGGATTAAAAGACTAAAAAGATACAAAACAAAGAATCAGTTTGACTTTAAATGAGATCGTTTTTTCTTTAAATCTAAAAATATCAAGAAACGTAAAGTTCTGAGTTCTTTGTGTTTTTCAGATTTAACCGTTCAGGTCTTTGATCTTTGTGTGTGTGTGTGTGTGTGTGTGTGTGTGTGTGTGTGTGTGTGTGTGTGTGTGTGTGTGTGTGTGTGTGTGTGTGTGTGTGTGTGTGTGTGTGTGTGTGTGTGTGTGTGTGTGTGTGTGTGTGTGTATGTGTGTGTGTGTGTGTGTGTGTGTGTCAGTGTCCCTGCAGGTCGTCCTCGTCCTCCTGGCCGTCGTCTGTGTCTCCGTCCTCGTCAGTGTCGTGGTCTGTTGTTGCTGCTGCTGCAGGAAGACGAGTTCGTCTCCGTGAGTCCAACTGTCCCTTTGTCCTCTGAGAAGACGAGTCTCGTCACCATGCTGGGTGGAGGAATCAGTGGGTGGAGGAACCGTCTCATGTTTACAGACAGGGTGGAGGACTCGTCTCATGTTTACAGACAGTGGGTGGAGGAACCATCTCATGTTTACAGACAGTGGGTGGAGTAGCCGTCTCATGTTTACAGACAGGGTGGAGGAATCGTCTCATGTTTACAGACAGGGTGGAGGAACCATCTCATGTTTACAGACAGGGTGGAGGAACCGTCTCATGATTACAGACAGGGTAGAGGACTCGTCTCATGTTTACAGACAGTGGGTGGAGGAACCGTCTCATGTTTACAGACAGTGGGTGGAGGAACCGTCTCATGTTTACAGACAGTGGGTGGAGTAACCGTCTCATGTTTACAGACAGGGTGGAGGAACCATCTCATGTTTACAGACAGAGTGGAGGACTCGTCTAATGTTTACAGACAGTGGGTGGAGGAACCGTCTCATGTTTACAGACAGGGTGGAGGAACCGTCTCATGTTTACAGACAGTGGGTGGAGTAACAGTCTCATGTTTACAGACAGGGTGGAGGAATCGTCTCATGTTTACAGACAGGGTGGAGGACTCGTCTCATGTTTACAGACAGTGGGTGGAGGAATCGTGGATAGACGGTGTAACAGACGACAAGTTTGGCTTCAGGCCAAATGTTTTATGACTGGAGGCTCAACGTTACACCCCCCCCGTTACACCACCCTCCCCCTCCACCCTCCATCCTGTGTTCTCACCTGTTGTTTGTTTTCTAAAATGATGTGAAAAGTGATTTTGTTTATGTTTTGCAGTCGTCATGGAGACGAGAGTTTCACCAGGAGGAGGGAGGAGATCAGACAGCGTGCTGAGGAGAGGTGTGTGTGTGTGTGTGTGTGTGTGTGTGTGTGTGTGTGTGTGTGTGTGTGTGTGTGTGTGTGTGTGTGTGTGTGTGTGTGTGTGTGTGTGTGTGTGTGTGTGTGTGTGTGTGTGTGTGTGTGTGTGTGTGTGTGTGTGAATAGTAACTAAGTTAGATTACTGGTTAATGGTTAGTGTTCATGTCAACACGTTAATCCCACGTCTGAGATGTAACGTTACTTTAACCTCCACCTCTTCTTCTTTAACCTCCACCTCTTCTTCTTTGATCTCCACCTCTTCTTCTTTGATCTCCACCTCTTCTTCTTTGATCTCCACCTCTTCTTTAACATGTAAACAGAACTTCCTCACAGACAAGGTCCAGACAGACAGGAAGTTACTTTCAAAATAAAACAAGTACTAAACACACCAGTGTTTTTGTGCTTTGTGAGGGAACCAGACCAAAACCAGACTAGAACCAGACCAGAACCAGATCAGAACCAGATCAGAACCAGATCAGAACCAGATCAGAACCAGACCAGAACCAGATCAGAACCAGACTAGAACCAGACTAGAACCAGACCAGAACCAGACCAGAACCAGATCAGAACAAGATCAGAACCAGACTAGAACCAGACTAGAACCAGACCAGGACCAGATCAGAACCAGACCAGAACCAAAACCAGAGTCACTGACCTGAACCCACAAGAATCTTCACTTCTTCTTCTTCCTCTCTTTCAGGAAAGTGGAACGAAAAGCTCGACATGATGAGATCCGCAAGAAGTATGGTACGTGTGTGGTACGGTATGGTACTGTACGGTATGGTACGTGTGTGGTATGGTATGGTACTGTACGGTATGGTATTGTACGGTACTGTATGTTGTGGTACGGTACTGTACAGTATGGTATTGTACGTACTGTACGTTGTGGTACGGTACTGTACGTTGTGGTGCGTTATGGTACTGTACAGTAAGGTGTGGTACTGTACTGTGTGGTACGGTGTAGTACAGTATGGTATGGTATGGTCCTCTCTGTCTCTGCAGGGCTACTGGGAGACACTGACCATCCGTACAGCAAGTTTGAAAACGACTGAAGTTTGTTGGACGACGTCTTCGAGGTCAAAACGTCTCATCTCCTCTCATCCTCTCATCTCCTCTCATCTTCTCTCATCCTCTCATCTTCTCTCATCCTCTCATCTTCTCTCATCCTCTCATCCTCTCATCTTCTCTCATCTTGCAGTGAAAATGTTCTTCACAAACTACGAGTAGTTTCGAGCCACTGAGATCAATTACTTCACTCAAGTCTCTGCAAGACATTGTCCATGTCTCCAGGACGTCCTCTTATCTCTGCAGGACGTCCTCTGTGTCTCTGCAGGATGTCCTCTTGTCTCTCAGGACGTCCTCTGTGTCCTCAGTGAGGAGGATGAAGCTTCTTTTTAAATCTTCATCTTCCTGTTCTACTTTGATTTTTGTACTTGATGAGTTGAAAAAGTCTTGATGGAAGAATAAATGTGTGATTTTGTCTCTTAAAGTGTCTCGTGGTTTGTGTCTCTGCAGGACGTCCTCTTGTCTCCAGCTGAACATAGAGTAACTCCTGTAGGTCTGACCTGAGGACAGTTCAGGACTCGTCCTCAGGATTGAGCTCTTTTTATCAACAGACACATTTTCTTCTCTGATTCATTGGAGTTTAATGTTTTTCTAACAGTTTGTCTGTTTTGGACTTTTCTATCAAAATATTCTTGTGGAAACGTTTTTCTCTCAAATTTGCAGGAAAACAAGACTTGGTGTTACTGATTTCTTTACCTTTAATCTTTATTACACAATTTAAAAATATTGTTTTGAGTGTCTGGACTGTTAAAAATGTTCTTGTGTGGAAATTCTGCACTAAAAGCTTTTGCATGGAACTTCATTGCAGCTTTGTTTCTATTGTGTATTTATATATATATATATATATATATATATGTTATATTAAGTGTTGCATGAATAACATCAAAGTAGTTTTATACACGGTCAACAGTGACGTCACTGACAGCTCAGAGGGCGTGGCAGTGTAACATTTATACATTAAGCTATAATCAATATTTCAGAATAATTCAGTTAGGAACGATTGTGTCGTTTTTTCCTCGATGAGACGATTTAACCACAAACCGGTTCTGAAACGTGAACACATAGGCAGCAGGGGCGGGGCTGCGTGACGGACGGCCTCCTCCTCCAATAGAACCGCAGCAGGGGCGGGGCTGCGGGACGGACGGCCTCCTCCTCCAATAGAACCGCAGAAGGGGCGGGGCTGCGGGACGGACGGCCTCCTCCTCCAATAGAACCGCAGCAGGGGCGGGGCTGCGGGACGGACGGCCTCCTCCTCCAATAGAACCGCAGAAGGGGCGGGGCTGCGGGACGGACGGCCTCCTCCTCCAATAGAACCGCAGCAGGGGCGGGGCCAGGAGGGAAAGCGGAGAGAAACCCCCCAAACTGACGTCTCTGATGGGGGGGGGGGGGGGGGGGGGCGAGGCTGTGGGTGCCGGGGGAGGGAGGGTGTTGGCCGGGGGGGGAGAGGGTGGAATTGGGGGGGAGAACAAAAAGAGCTCGGTTCTCCGCCCCGCCACGGAGGGAAGGATCCTCGGTCTCCTGCGGCTCCAGACTGAAGGACTGAAGAGGCTCGACTTCTACTGGGCGTCCAGAGACCCGGACCCGGAGGGACCCTGAGGGACCGGGAGGGACCGGGAGGAGGGACCGGGACGGACCCTGAGGGACCGGGAGGGCCCGGGACGAACCGGGACGAACCGGGCGGCATGAGGCCGCTGAGGAGAACTTTGTCTGACAGTTTCAGGAGCGTCGGTGAGTTTCTGCTCTGGTCACGTGTTTTCATTTGAGGTCTGCAAGTTTACTGAAAAACAACAACAACAACAACAACAAAAATCCTCTCCAGGGACTGAACACGTGACTTGAAGATGGAAAAACCAGAAGAAAAGTCTGGTGGAAAAACTGAATGTGGAAAAACGTGACAGCTTTTTACACTAAACAAGAAAACATCCGTAAACATTTGGATTCTTTATTTACAACAAACAAATGTTTATATGGAGGCTGACTGCCCAAATGAAACCATTAATTAATTGTGTCATTAATTAATTACAATTGGAACTAAATATATGTATATATATCATATCACATAGCATTCTTATTGCATATATTTACATATATTTTTAATACAGAAAGGTATTTATAAAGTAGAACTGTTAAATATTGGAAAGGGTTCCGAGCCTTGTCTGTATTTATAAGTGTCTGAATAGACTTAAATATAGATTATGTACTTTTCTGAATGATTTCTAAGATGAAAAGGTGTGTGTGTGTATTTATAGTTGTAGATGGTGGACCAAGATAAAAAACCGTCACATCACCTTCAAAGTGAAAAAACAAAACAAAACCGTTTCCAGTCTAATAAAAACAAAGCTTTGAAGTATCTTCAAAGCGATATCAAAGACGTCGTTGTGACTAAAAACCACCAGATCAGACAAGACTGGCTGTTTTTGGACACGTCCCATGTGGAGGACAATATGTTGTCTTTGACTCTGGACATGAAATTTGTTTGGTTTTCTTTTTCCACATTTGATCTCTTGCATCATCCAAACCTTGTTTTTGTTTATGCAGCAGATTTATTATTTACATTTTCACCAACATGCATCAGAATGACGTCGTTCATGAGAACTAATAGAAATAAATTGAATCGACTTTAGAATCGACTTTAGAATCGACTGTAGAAACGACTGTAGAAACAGAATCGACTGTAGGAACGACTGTAGAATCGACTGTAGAAACAGAATCGACTGTAGGAGCGACTGTAGGAACGACTGTAGAAACGACTGTAGAAACAGAATCGACTGTAGGAACGACTGTAGAATCGACTGTAGAAACAGAATCGACTGTAGGAACGACTGTAGAATCGACTGTAGAAACAACTGTAGAAACGACTGTAGAAACAGAATCGACTGTAGAATCGACTGTAGAAACAGAATCGACTGTAGGAACGACTGTAGGAACGACTGTAGGAACGACTGTAGGAACGACTGTAGAAACAGAATCGACTGTAGGAGCGACTGTAGGAACGACTGTAGAAACGACTGTAGAAACAGAATCGACTGTAGGAACGACTGTAGAATCGACTGTAGAAACAGAATCGACTGTAGGAGCGACTGTAGGAACGACTGTAGAAACGACTGTAGAAACAGAATCGACTGTAGGAACGACTGTAGAATCGACTGTAGAAACAGAATCGACTGTAGGAACGACTGTAGAATCGACTGTAGAAACAACTGTAGAAACGACTGTAGAAACAGAATCGACTGTAGAATCGACTGTAGAAACAGAATCGACTGTAGGAACGACTGTAGAATCGACTGTAGGAACGACTGTAGGAACGACTGTAGGAACGACTGTAGAAACAGAATCGACTAGGAACGACTGTAGAAACAGAATCGACTGTAGGAGCGACTGTAGGAACGACTGTAGAAACGACTGTAGAAACAGAATCGACTGTAGGAACGACTGTAGAATCGACTGTAGAAACAGAATCGACTGTAGGAACGACTGTAGAATCGACTGTAGAAATGACTGTAGGAACGACTGTAGAAACGACTGTAGAATCGACTGTAGAAACGACTGTAGAAACAGAATCGACTGTAGGAACGACTGTAGAATCGACTGTAGAAACAGAATCGACTGTAGAAACGACTGTAGAAACGACTGTAGAAACGACTGTAGGAACGACTGTAGACACGACTGTAGAAACAACTGTAGAAACGACTGTAGAAACGATGTAGAAACAGAATCGACTGTAGGAACGACTGTAGAATCGACTGTAGAAATAGAATCGACTGTAGAAGCGACTGTAGAAACAACTGTAGAATCGACTGTAGAAACGACTGTAGGAACGACTGTAGAAACGACTGTAGAAACAGAATCGACTGTAGGAACGACTGTAGAATCGACTGTAGAATGACTGTAGGAACGACTGTAGAAACAACTGTAGAAACGACTGTAGAATCGACTGTAGAAACAACTGTAGAAACAGAATCGACTGTAGGAACGACTGTAGAATCGACTGTAGAAATAGAATCGACTGTAGAAACGACTGTAGAAACGACTGTAGAATCGACTGTAGGAACGACTGTAGACACGACTGTAGAAACAACTGTAGAATCGACTGTAGAAACGACTGTAGAAACGATGTAGAAACAGAATCGACTAGGAACGACTGTAGAATCGACTGTAGAAATAGAATCGACTGTAGAAGCGACTGTAGAAACAACTGTAGAAACGACTGTAGAATCGACTGTAGAAACGACTGTAGGAACGACTGTAGAAACGACTGTAGAAACGACTGTAGAAACAGAATCGACTGTAGGAACGACTGTAGAATCGACTGTAGAAACAGAATCGACTGTAGGAACGACTGTAGAATCGACTGTAGAAATGACTGTAGGAACGACTGTAGAAACGACTGTAGAATCGACTGTAGAAACGACTGTAGAAACAGAATCGACTGTAGGAACGACTGTAGAATCGACTGTAGAAACAGAATCGACTGTAGAAACGACTGTAGAAACGACTGTAGGAACGACTGTAGACACGACTGTAGAAACAACTGTAGAAACGACTGTAGAAACGACTGTAGAAACGATGTAGAAACAGAATCGACTGTAGGAACGACTGTAGAATCGACTGTAGAAATAGAATCGACTGTAGAAGCGACTGTAGAAACAACTGTAGAATCGACTGTAGAAACGACTGTAGGAACGACTGTAGAAACGACTGTAGAAACAGAATCGACTGTAGGAACGACTGTAGAATCGACTGTAGAAATGACTGTAGGAACGACTGTAGAAACAACTGTAGAAACGACTGTAGAATCGACTGTAGAAACAACTGTAGAAACAGAATCGACTGTAGGAACGACTGTAGAATCGACTGTAGAAATAGAATCGACTGTAGAAACGACTGTAGAAACGACTGTAGAATCGACTGTAGGAACGACTGTAGACACGACTGTAGAAACAACTGTAGAATCGACTGTAGAAACGACTGTAGAAACGATGTAGAAACAGAATCGACTAGGAACGACTGTAGAATCGACTGTAGAAACAGAATCGACTGTAGGAGCGACTGTAGGAACGACTGTAGAAACGACTGTAGAAACAGAATCGACTGTAGGAACGACTGTAGAATCGACTGTAGAAACAGAATCGACTGTAGGAACGACTGTAGAATCGACTGTAGAAACAACTGTAGAAACGACTGTAGAAACAGAATCGACTGTAGAATCGACTGTAGAAACAGAATCGACTGTAGGAACGACTGTAGAATCGACTGTAGGAACGACTGTAGGAACGACTGTAGGAACGACTGTAGAAACAGAATCGACTAGGAACGACTGTAGAAACAGAATCGACTGTAGGAGCGACTGTAGGAACGACTGTAGAAACGACTGTAGAAACAGAATCGACTGTAGGAACGACTGTAGAATCGACTGTAGAAACAGAATCGACTGTAGGAACGACTGTAGAATCGACTGTAGAAATGACTGTAGGAACGACTGTAGAAACGACTGTAGAATCGACTGTAGAAACGACTGTAGAAACAGAATCGACTGTAGGAACGACTGTAGAATCGACTGTAGAAACAGAATCGACTGTAGAAACGACTGTAGAAACGACTGTAGGAACGACTGTAGACACAACTGTAGAAACGACTGTAGAAACGACTGTAGAAACGATGTAGAAACAGAATTGACTGTAGGAACGACTGTAGAATCGACTGTAGAAATAGAATCGACTGTAGAAGCGACTGTAGAAACAACTGTAGAATCGACTGTAGAAACGACTGTAGGAACGACTGTAGAAACGACTGTAGGAACGACTGTAGAATCGACTGTAGAAATGACTGTAGGAACGACTGTAGAAACAACTGTAGAAACGACTGTAGAATCGACTGTAGAAACAACTGTAGAAACAGAATCGACTGTAGGAACGACTGTAGAATCGACTGTAGAAATAGAATCGACTGTAGAAACGACTGTAGAAACAGAATCGACTGTAGGAACGACTGTAGAATCGACTGTAGAAATGACTGTAGGAACGACTGTAGAAACGACTGTAGAATCGACTGTAGAAACGACTGTAGAAACAGAATCGACTGTAGGAACGACTGTAGAATCGACTGTAGAAACAGAATCGACTGTAGAAACGACTGTAGAAACGACTGTAGAATCGACTGTAGAAACAACTGTAGAAACGACTGTAGAAACAGAATCGACTGTAGAATCGACTGTAGAAACAGAATCGACTGTAGGAACGACTGTAGGAACGACTGTAGGAACGACTGTAGGAACGACTGTAGAAACAGAATCGACTGTAGGAGCGACTGTAGGAACGACTGTAGAAACGACTGTAGAAACAGAATCGACTGTAGGAACGACTGTAGAATCGACTGTAGAAACAGAATCGACTGTAGGAGCGACTGTAGGAACGACTGTAGAAACGACTGTAGAAACAGAATCGACTGTAGGAACGACTGTAGAATCGACTGTAGAAACAGAATCGACTGTAGGAACGACTGTAGAATCGACTGTAGAAACAACTGTAGAAACGACTGTAGAAACAGAATCGACTGTAGAATCGACTGTAGAAACAGAATCGACTGTAGGAACGACTGTAGAATCGACTGTAGGAACGACTGTAGGAACGACTGTAGGAACGACTGTAGAAACAGAATCGACTAGGAACGACTGTAGAAACAGAATCGACTGTAGGAGCGACTGTAGGAACGACTGTAGAAACGACTGTAGAAACAGAATCGACTGTAGGAACGACTGTAGAATCGACTGTAGAAACAGAATCGACTGTAGGAACGACTGTAGAATCGACTGTAGAAATGACTGTAGGAACGACTGTAGAAACGACTGTAGAATCGACTGTAGAAACGACTGTAGAAACAGAATCGACTGTAGGAACGACTGTAGAATCGACTGTAGAAACAGAATCGACTGTAGAAACGACTGTAGAAACGACTGTAGAAACGACTGTAGGAACGACTGTAGACACGACTGTAGAAACAACTGTAGAAACGACTGTAGAAACGATGTAGAAACAGAATCGACTGTAGGAACGACTGTAGAATCGACTGTAGAAATAGAATCGACTGTAGAAGCGACTGTAGAAACAACTGTAGAATCGACTGTAGAAACGACTGTAGGAACGACTGTAGAAACGACTGTAGAAACAGAATCGACTGTAGGAACGACTGTAGAATCGACTGTAGAATGACTGTAGGAACGACTGTAGAAACAACTGTAGAAACGACTGTAGAATCGACTGTAGAAACAACTGTAGAAACAGAATCGACTGTAGGAACGACTGTAGAATCGACTGTAGAAATAGAATCGACTGTAGAAACGACTGTAGAAACGACTGTAGAATCGACTGTAGGAACGACTGTAGACACGACTGTAGAAACAACTGTAGAATCGACTGTAGAAACGACTGTAGAAACGATGTAGAAACAGAATCGACTAGGAACGACTGTAGAATCGACTGTAGAAATAGAATCGACTGTAGAAGCGACTGTAGAAACAACTGTAGAAACGACTGTAGAATCGACTGTAGAAACGACTGTAGGAACGACTGTAGAAACGACTGTAGAAACGACTGTAGAAACAGAATCGACTGTAGGAACGACTGTAGAATCGACTGTAGAAACAGAATCGACTGTAGGAACGACTGTAGAATCGACTGTAGAAATGACTGTAGGAACGACTGTAGAAACGACTGTAGAATCGACTGTAGAAACGACTGTAGAAACAGAATCGACTGTAGGAACGACTGTAGAATCGACTGTAGAAACAGAATCGACTGTAGAAACGACTGTAGAAACGACTGTAGGAACGACTGTAGACACGACTGTAGAAACAACTGTAGAAACGACTGTAGAAACGACTGTAGAAACGATGTAGAAACAGAATCGACTGTAGGAACGACTGTAGAATCGACTGTAGAAATAGAATCGACTGTAGAAGCGACTGTAGAAACAACTGTAGAATCGACTGTAGAAACGACTGTAGGAACGACTGTAGAAACGACTGTAGAAACAGAATCGACTGTAGGAACGACTGTAGAATCGACTGTAGAAATGACTGTAGGAACGACTGTAGAAACAACTGTAGAAACGACTGTAGAATCGACTGTAGAAACAACTGTAGAAACAGAATCGACTGTAGGAACGACTGTAGAATCGACTGTAGAAATAGAATCGACTGTAGAAACGACTGTAGAAACGACTGTAGAATCGACTGTAGGAACGACTGTAGACACGACTGTAGAAACAACTGTAGAATCGACTGTAGAAACGACTGTAGAAACGATGTAGAAACAGAATCGACTAGGAACGACTGTAGAATCGACTGTAGAAACAGAATCGACTGTAGGAGCGACTGTAGGAACGACTGTAGAAACGACTGTAGAAACAGAATCGACTGTAGGAACGACTGTAGAATCGACTGTAGAAACAGAATCGACTGTAGGAACGACTGTAGAATCGACTGTAGAAACAACTGTAGAAACGACTGTAGAAACAGAATCGACTGTAGAATCGACTGTAGAAACAGAATCGACTGTAGGAACGACTGTAGAATCGACTGTAGGAACGACTGTAGGAACGACTGTAGGAACGACTGTAGAAACAGAATCGACTAGGAACGACTGTAGAAACAGAATCGACTGTAGGAGCGACTGTAGGAACGACTGTAGAAACGACTGTAGAAACAGAATCGACTGTAGGAACGACTGTAGAATCGACTGTAGAAACAGAATCGACTGTAGGAACGACTGTAGAATCGACTGTAGAAATGACTGTAGGAACGACTGTAGAAACGACTGTAGAATCGACTGTAGAAACGACTGTAGAAACAGAATCGACTGTAGGAACGACTGTAGAATCGACTGTAGAAACAGAATCGACTGTAGAAACGACTGTAGAAACGACTGTAGGAACGACTGTAGACACAACTGTAGAAACGACTGTAGAAACGACTGTAGAAACGATGTAGAAACAGAATTGACTGTAGGAACGACTGTAGAATCGACTGTAGAAATAGAATCGACTGTAGAAGCGACTGTAGAAACAACTGTAGAATCGACTGTAGAAACGACTGTAGGAACGACTGTAGAAACGACTGTAGGAACGACTGTAGAATCGACTGTAGAAATGACTGTAGGAACGACTGTAGAAACAACTGTAGAAACGACTGTAGAATCGACTGTAGAAACAACTGTAGAAACAGAATCGACTGTAGGAACGACTGTAGAATCGACTGTAGAAATAGAATCGACTGTAGAAACGACTGTAGAATCGACTGTAGGAACGACTGTAGACACGACTGTAGAAACAACTGTAGAATCGACTGTAGAAACGACTGTAGAAACGATGTAGAAACAGAATCGACTAGGAACGACTGTAGAATCGACTGTAGAAATAGAATCGACTGTAGAAGCGACTGTAGAAACAACTGTAGAAACGACTGTAGAATCGACTGTAGAAACGACTGTAGGAACGACTGTAGAAACGACTGTAGAAACGACTGTAGAATCGACTGTAGAAACAACTGTAGAATCGACTGTAGAAACGACTGTAGAAACAGAATCGACTGTAGAAACGACTGTAGGAACGACTGTAGAATCGACTGTAGAATCGACTGTAGGAATGACTGTAGGAACGACTGTAGAATCGACTGTAGAATCGACTGTAGGAACGACTGTAGAATCGACTGTAGAAACGACTGTAGGAACGATTGTAGGAACGACTGTAGAATCGACTGTAGGAATGACTGTAGGAACGACTGTAGAATCGACTGTAGAATCGACTGTAGGAACGACTGTAGAATCGACTGTAGAATCGACTGTAGGAACGATTGTAGGAACGACTGTAGAATCGACTGTAGGAATGACTGTAGGAACGACTGTAGAATCGACTGTAGAATCGACTGTAGGAACGACTGTAGAATCGACTGTAGAAACGACTGTAGGAACGACTGTAGAATCGACTGTAGAAACAGAATCGACTGTAGAAACGACTGTAGGAACGACTGTAGAAACGACTGTAGAATCGACTGTAGAATCGACTGTAGGAATGACTGTAGGAACGACTGTAGAATCGACTGTAGAATCGACTGTAGGAACGACTGTAGAATCGACTGTAGAAACGACTGTAGGAACGACTGTAGAAACGACTGTAGAAACAGAATCGACTGTAGGAACGACTGAGAATCGACTGTAGAAATGACTGTAGGAACGACTGTAGAAACAACTGTAGAAACGACTGTAGAATCGACTGTAGAAACAACTGTAGAAACAGAATCGACTGTAGGAACGACTGTAGAATCGACTGTAGAAATAGAATCGACTGTAGAAACGACTGTAGAAACGACTGTAGAATCGACTGTAGGAACGACTGTAGACACGACTGTAGAAACAACTGTAGAATCGACTGTAGAAACGACTGTAGAAACAACTGTAGAAACGATGTAGAAACAGAATCGACTAGGAACGACTGTAGAATCGACTGTAGAAATAGAATCGACTGTAGAAGCGACTGTAGAAACAACTGTAGAAACGACTGTAGAATCGACTGTAGAAACGACTGTAGGAACGACTGTAGAAACGACTGTAGAAACGACTGTAGAATCGACTGTAGAAACAGAATCGACTGTAGAAACAACTGTAGAATCGACTGTAGAAACGACTGTAGAAACAGAATCGACTGTAGAAACGACTGTAGGAACGACTGTAGAAACGACTGTAGGAACGACTGTAGAATCGACTGTAGAATCGACTGTAGGAATGACTGTAGGAACGACTGTAGAATCGACTGTAGAATCGACTGTAGGAACGACTGTAGAATCGACTGTAGAAACGACTGTAGGAACGACTGTAGAATCGACTGTAGAATCGACTGTAGGAATGACTGTAGGAACGACTGTAGAATCGACTGTAGAATCGACTGTAGGAACGACTGTAGAATCGACTGTAGAAACGACTGTAGGAACGACTGTAGAATCGACTGTAGAATCGACTGTAGGAACGATTGTAGGAACGACTGTAGGAACGACTGTAGTATCGACTGTAGGAACGACTGTAGAATCGATGTGATGCTTTGTGTTGAACAGAACAGGAAGTGAAGGCGGTGAATTGTTGTTTTTGTTGTTATTGTTGTTTTATTTCAACACATTGAGTCTTTCCTGTTTTCTTTTGCAGCCTTGAAGAAAGACGAGAGCAACTTTGACGAGGTACGATAAAGACCAGACCATGAAGACCATTATCAAATATTTTCTGCATGAGAACCTCATCCTCAACCACACACACACACACACACACTGACACACAAACACACATATATGTATATATGTGTGTATTTATATATGTATATATATATACATTCCCCTTCTTCTTCTTCTTCTTCTTCTTCTTCTTCTTCTTCTTCTTCTTCTTCTTCTTCTTCTGCTGCCGCCCTCTCCAGACATTTGCTTCCTGAAACTGGACCGTACCATGTCTGATCGGGGGGGGGGGGGGGGTCCTCTGGGTTGTCAGTCATCCTCGTCCCTTGTCCTTCAGTCCGTCCCTCAGACTGAGTCTCATGTTTCTGGTCCCTCGGGGTCTCTTTCAGTCCTTTTCAGCCTCAGACCTGCAGGGTCCAGAGAAGACCCCCCTGTCTGGGTACAGCCCCCCCCCCCCCGCTGGTGGTACAGTCTCTCATGTCCAGGCCAGCAGGGAGGGAGAGAGAGAGGAGCGAGAGAGGAGGGAGGAGGGAGAGAGGGAGTGAGAGAGGAGGGAGGGAGAGAGAGAGGAGCGAGAGAGGAGGGAGAGAGGGAGAGAGAGAGGAGCGAGAGAGGAGGGAGGAGGGAGAGAGAGAGGAGCGAGGGAGGAGGGAGGAGGGAGAGAGAGAGGAGGGGAGGAGGGAGAGAGAGAGGAGGGAGGAGGGAGAGAGAGAGGAGTGAGGGAGGAGGGAGAGAGAGAGGAGGGAGGAGGGAGAGAGAGAGGAGTGAGAGAGGAGGGTGATGTTTTGTGCTGATTTGCAGGGAGAGAAGGAAGCTGGCCTGCGTTCCGTCTGTTCTTCAGAGGCATCCAGGTGAGCTGTTCTCCTGGAAGGTAAGGAGAACGCAGAGATCGTGAACCGCATCCCCCCTACCCTCCCTACACCCCCCTACCCTCCCTACACCCCCCCCCCCCCCCCCCCCCCCCCCAATGTCTGGGCTTTAGATTCTGTCTGTGTGAGAGAATGAACGTCTCCAGACGCGTCCTGCACGCATTTAGATCTGCATGAACAGAGCAGTGTGTGTGTGTGTGTGCGTGTGTGTGTGTGCGTGTGTGTGTGTGTGTGTGTGTGTGTGTGTGTGTGTGTGCATGTGTGTGTGTGTGTGTGCGCGTGCGTGTGTGCATGTGTGTGTGTGTTGTGCGCGCGTGCGTGTGTGTGTGTGTGTGTGTGTGTGTGTGTGCGCGTGCGTGTGTGCATGTGTGTGTGTGTGTGTGTGCGCGTGCGTGTGTGCATGTGTGTGTGTGTGTGTGTGTGTGTGGTTCCTGAAGCAGCCCCTCCCTCCCGGTTCCTCCACCAGGAGCTTCTCCATTATGGTAGAAGAGTCTGTGACTCGGCGCCGCAGCGTTTCTCTGCTCACGTTACCTCTTCTTCTTCTCCTCTTCTTCTCTTCTTCTCCTCCTCTTCTTCTCCTCCTCTTCTCCTCTTCTTCTCTTCTTCTTCTTCTTCTCCTCCTCTTCTTCTCTTCTTCTCCTCCTCTTCTTCTTCTCTTCTTCTCCTCCTCTTCTTCTCCTCCTCTTCTCCTCTTCTTCTCCTCCTCTTCTCCTCTTCTTCTCCTCTTCTTCTCCTCTTTCTTCTTCTCCTCTTCTTCTTCTCCTTCTCCTTCTTCTTCTCCTCTTCTTCTTCTCCTCTTCTTCTTCTCCTTCTCCTTCATCTTCTCCTCCTTCATCTTCTCCTCCTCTTCTTCTTCTTCTCCTCTTCTTCTTCTTCTCCTTCTTCTTCTCCTCTTCTTCTTCTCCTTCTTCTTCTTCTTCTTCTTCTCCTACTTCTTCTTCTTCTTCTCCTTCTTCTTCTTCTCCTTCTTCTTCTTCTTCTTCTTCTCCTTCTTCTTCCAACCACCATTTGAAAAGTGCACCTCTTTTTTTCAAACCCGGAGTGTGTCCCCCGAGGAGGACTGGACCTGGGGAGGACAGGGACAGACAGTTTATCTTCTGAGGCAGGTCCTCCTTCAGTAGTGGAGGACCTCCTGGAGGACCTCCTGGAGGACTGGAGGACTGGAGGACCTCCGGAGGACCTCCCGGAGGACCTCCTGGAGGACTGGAGGACTGGAGGACTGGAGGACTGGAGGACCTCCCGGAGGACCTCCTGGAGGACTGGAGGACTGGAGGACTGGAGGACCACCCGGAGGACCTCCTGCTGTGATGGGGCCAGTTTCAGACCCCATCACAGCACAATTAGGTTCCTTCAGCGACCCTGATGCTGATGAGTCTGATGAGTCTGATGAGTCTGTGGCTCAAGCTTAGTTAGACTCAGACTTAGCTTAGCTAGACTCAGACTCAGACTTAGCTTAGCTAGACTCAGACTTAGCTTAGCTAGACTCAGACTCAGACTTAGCTAGACTCAGACCTAGCTTAGTTAGACTCAGACCTAGCTTAGTTAGACTCAGACCCTAGCTTAGTTAGACTCAGACTTAGCTTAGCTAGACTCAGACTTAGCTAGACTCAGACCTAGCTTAGTTAGACTCAGACCTAGCTTAGTTAGACTCAGACTTAGCTTAGCTAGACTCAGACTTAGCTAGACTCAGACCTAGCTTAGTTAGACTCAGACTTAGCTTAGCTAGACTCAGACTCAGACTTAGCTAGACTCAGACTTAGCTTAGTTAGACTCAGACTCAGACTTAGCTAGACTCAGACCTAGCTTAGTTAGACTCAGACTTAGCTTAGCTAGACTCAGACTTAGCTAGACTCAGACTTAGCTTAGTTAGACTCAGACTTAGTTAGACTTAGCTTAGTTGGACTCAGACTTAGTTAGACTTAGCTTAGTTAGACTCAGACTCCAGCCACAGGAGCAACAAGGTTTTACTCCACAGTTCTGAAGGACCCTTGTGTCTCTATGAGCTCAACAGGATGTAGGACATGTGTGGGTCTGTGGGGGCGCTGTTGCTCACCAACGACACTGAAGACACAGAAGAAGAATAGTCCTGGAACTCTGGAACATCTGGCCTCATTAAACCCAGAGGTCTCAGTAGCTTCTGGAGCTGGACTCCTCCATTGTTGTGTGGACGGGGGAGGGGTGGGGGGGGCAGAGGACAGGCTCCAGAAACTACTGAGACGACCGAGGCGGCAGGCGAGAGACACTCAGGTCCGTCTTCACGACTTTGGTTGCTGGTTTCAGGTCTTACCTGGACCAGGTCTTACCTGGACCAGGTCTTACCATACAACAGCTGGTGGTTTGGGGACGACGCCCGAGACGAATACTGACTAGACGGCTTATTCATTGGACCGCACTGAAGTTGGAAGTCCCGCCCCTTCCACTGGTGGCGATCAGGGCTAGCTAGCTCCTGGCTAACGGGCCACAAACAACCACGACGTTAATGAGAACCTTCCTCGCTGGTCCACGTCGGCCCGTTAGACATTGTCTGACTTGTTCTTTCTGCGTCTGCTTCTTCAGGTCTGAACTGTTCGTTTCCTTGCTTTACTACCGAAGATACTCGTACGTCCTCTTGCTCCGTCCCCTGGAAGGTCCACAGGGGAGTCCCTGATCTGGACCCCGAGTTGATTTGCTAGTGAACCGAGACCAAACGACGCAACTTTCCCAGAAAGTCCCTGGAATGAACTGGGCTCCCGACTAGACCGTGCTGCTGTGACGTTTCCTGGACTGTTTTGTGTTCCAGACATTGCAAGTTCTTGGTTACTCAGATCTCAGGCTGAGTGAGGTTCTGGTTCTGGTCCTGAAGAGGAGAAGTGACTCCTCACTTCTTCTGGGTCGTCAGACGGGTTTTCCTGGACCATTTCAAGCTGAGCGACACTGAAACGGCCAAAATACTTGATCTGGACCTGATTATTGGAATATTGAAGCCGCGGGGTGATGAACGATTGCCTCCATACTAACTCTGGTTCACTTCCACGTGCGGAAGCTCTACCGAGACAGTAACATGATTTCCTAGATTAAACCAGCCTGAGCAGCTCTACCGAGACAGTAACATGATTTCCTAGATTAAACCAGCCTGAGCAGCTCTACCGAGACAGTAACATGATTTCCTAGATTAAACCAGCCTGAGCGGCTCTACCGAGACAGTAACATGATTTCCTAGATTAAACCAGCCTGAGCTGCTCTATCTAGACAGTAACATGATTTACTAGATTAAACCAGCCTGAGCTGCTCTATCTAGACAGTAACATGATTTCCTGGATTAAACCAGCCTGACCAGCTCTATCTAGACAGTAACATGATTTTCTAGATTAAACCAGCCTGAGCTGCTCTATCTAGACAGTAACATGATTTCCTGGATTAAACCAGCCTGACCAGCTCTATCTAGACAGTAACATGATTTCCTAGATTAAACCAGCCTGACCAGCTCTATCTAGACAGTAACATGATTTTCTAGATTAAACCAACCAGAGCAGCTCTATCTAGACAGTAACATGATTTTCTAGATTAAACCAACCAGAGCAGCTCTACCTAGACAGTAACATGATTTCCTAGATTAAACCAGCCTGACCAGCTCTATCTAGACAGTAACATGATTTTCTAGATTAAACCAACCAGAGCAGCTCTACCTAGACAGTAACATGATTTCCTAGATTAAACCAGCCTGAGCTGCTCTATCTAGACAGTAACATGATTTCCTAGATTAAACCAGCCTGACCAGCTCTATCTAGACAGTAACATGATTTTCTAGATTAAACCAACCAGAGCAGCTCTACCTAGACAGTAACATGATTTCCTAGATTAAACCAGCCTGAGCTGCTCTATCTAGACAGTAACATGATTTCCTAGATTAAACCAGCCTGACCAGCTCTATCTATCTATCCCCTCAAGACCCTGTGTGACTAAGTGTAGTTAAAATTGTGGGCGGGGCTAAGTCTTCAATATCTTAGAAGCAGTCCGGGGAAACGCCAAACGCTCTGCCAGAGCATTGAAGGTCTCCAGGTCACATGAAGGTCACCTGGACTGGCCGGATCCTGATCACTCCTCCAGAGACCTGGACGGGCCGGATCCTGATCACTCCTCCAGAGACCTGGACTGGCCGGATCCTGATCACTCCTCCAGAGACCTGGACGGGCCGGATCCTGATCACTCCTCCAGAGACCTGGACGGGCCGGATCCTGATCACTCCTCCAGAGACCTGGCGTCACGAATGTTTCCGTGGTGGACGTTTCAGCTGAATCGCATACGTTGTCATGTCACTGTGGGGGGGGGGGGGGGGGGGGGGGGGTACCTGACCCTAACCCTGGAGGTCAGAGAAGTGAATCTGGAGTTTGTTGGTTCAGAACTCACAGCTGACGGTTCACCGCTGAGGGTCCATGAGCAAGACCCGTCCTGGGGTTTGGACGTGTCAATGTTGACACAAGGAATTAGAACGTGTGTTTAGTGAGTCGCCTGTACGACTGGAGCATTTAGAACAGAGTCCTGTTGTTTACGTTGAGCTCCGTCCAGCCGTGTCCACTGAGGAGGACGAGGCTGGACGGAGCGGCTGTCCTCGGTGTCTTCACCTCAGGGACACCGTCCAATTCGCCAACAGACTTATTTACATTATTTACTTATTTACTTTATTCACACTTCTGCTGTTTGTGTGTTGGTGGAAGAACTTTGAAGATCTTTCTTGCTTTGATCTAGAAGTGGATCATGAGCCTGTGAGGAACAAGTCTTTGGTTCCAGGTTCTAATGAGGAACGTTGCTCAGGTCTGAAGTGGTAGAACTGGAACTGGTCTGGATGAGGAGTGTCTGTAACTTCAGAGGTGGAGTTCGGTTCACATGAGCAACTGACAGCTGGAGCTGCAACCCGAGTCCTGACGAGTATCCGAGTATCCGAGTAATTAGAAGTTGTTCCTGCTGGGCGTTAATATTGAATGGAGCCGTGGCAGAACACGTCATGCTGCCTGCTCTGTGTGTGTGTGTGTGTGTGTGTGTGTGTGTGTGTGTGTGTGTGTGTGTGTGTGTGTGTGTGTGTGTGTGTGTGTGTGTGTGTGTGTGTGTGTGTGTGTGTGTGTGTGTGTGTGTGTGTGTGTGTGTGTGACCCTTTCATCACCAGCAGGTGTAGAAATGAACATCGTCACTGCAAAGCAGGAGAATAAATCATTGAACTGGATCAAAATACTATAAAACTAGTAAATATATAGTAGAGAGAGAGAGAGAGAGAGAGAGAGAGAGAGAGAGAGAGAGAGAGAGAGAGAGAGAGAGAGAGAGAGACACTGGGTTTATTGGCGTGGATGGTTAGTGCTCAATAAATACATAACTAATTATTACACAGTTAGAGATGGTTAGAGAGGGTTAGAGATGGTTAGAGAGGGTTAGAGAGGGTTAGAGAGGGTTAGAGAGGGTTAGAGAGGGTTAGAGATGGTTAGAGAGGGTTAGAGAGGGTTAGAGAGGGTTAGAGATGGTTAGAGAGGGTTAGAGAGGGTTAGAGATGGTTAGAGATGGTTAGAGAGGGTTAGAGAGGGTTAGAGAGGGTTAGAGATGGTTAGAGAGGGTTAGAGAGGGTTAGAGAGGGTTAGAGAGGGTTAGAGAGGGTTAGAGATGGTAGAGATGGTTAGAGAGGTTAGAGAGGGTTAGAGATGGTAAGAGATGGTTAGAGATGGTTAGAGAGGGTTAGAGAGGGTTAGAGATGGTAAGAGATGGTATGAGATGGTTAGAGAGGGTTAGAGATGGTAAGAGATGGTTTAGAGATGGTTAGAGAGGGTTAGAGAGGGGTTAGAGAGG